>NW_024544042.1:0-221692 GCF_018167655.1 Microtus oregoni | reverse complement strand
GTGCTCAGTGCTCGGGGTGCTCGTTGCTCAGTACTCAAGGTGCTGGGTGCTCAGTGCTCGGGGTGCTGGGTGCGCAGTGCTCAGTACTCAGGGTGCTGGGTGCTCAGTGCTCAGGGTGCTGTGTGCTCAGTGCTCAGGGTGCTGGGTGCTCAGTGCTCAGGGTGCTGGGTACTCAGTGCAAAGGGTGCTGGGTGCTCAGTACTCAGGGTGCTGGGTGCTCAGTACTCAGGGTGCTGGGTGCTCAGTGCTCGGGGTGCTATGTGCTCAGTGCTCGCGGTGCTGGGTGCTCAGTACTCAGGGTGCTGGGTGTTCAGTGCTCAGGGTGCTCGGTGCTCAGTACTCAGGGTGCTGGGTGCTCAGTGCTCGAGGTGCTCAGTACTCAGGGTGCTGTGTGTTCAGTGCTCAGGGTGCTGGGTGCTCAGTACTCAGGGTGCTCGGTGCTTAGTACTCAGGGTGCTGGGTGCTCAGTACTCCGGGTGCTGGGTGCTCAGTGCACGGGGTGCTCGGTGCTCAGTGCTCAAGGTGCTGGGTGCTCAGTACTCAGGGTGCTCATTGCTCAGGGTGCTGGGTGCTCAGTACTCAGGGTGCTGGGTGCTCAGTGCTCAGGGTGCTCGGTGCTCGGGGTGCTGGGTGCTCAGTGCTTGGGGTGCTCGGAGCTCAGTACTCAGGGTGCTGGGTGCTCAGTGCTCAGGGTGCTCGGTGCTCAGTACTCAGGGTGCTGGGTGCTCAGTGCTCGGGGTGCTATGTGCTCAGTGCTCAGGGTGCTCAGTACTCAGGGTGCTGGGTGCTCAGTACTCGGGGTGCTGGGTGCTCAGTACTCAGGGTGCAGGGTGCTCAGTACTCAGGGTGCTGGGTGCTCAGTACTCGGGTGCTGGGTGCTCAGTGCTCGGGGTGCTCGGTGCTCAGTACTCAGGGTGCAGGGTGCTCAGTGCCCGAGGTGCTCAGTACTCAGGGTGCTGTGTGTTCAGTGCTCAGGGTGCTGGGTGCTCAGTACTCAGGGTGCTTGGTGCTTAGTACTCAGGGTGCTGGGTGCTCAGTACTCCGGGTGCTGGGTGCTCAGTGCTCGGGGTGCTCGGTGCTCAGTGCTCAAGATGCTGGGTGCTCAGTACTCAGGGTGCTTATTGCTCAGGTTGCTGGGTGCTCAGTACTCAGGGTGCTGGGTGCTCAGTGCTCAGGGTGCTCGGTGCTCAGTGCTCAGGGTGCTCAGTGCTCGGGGTGCTCAGAGCTCAGTACTCAGGGTGCTGGGTGCTCAGTGCTCGGGGTGCTCGGTGCTCAGTACTCAAGGTGCTGGGTGCTCAGTGCTCGGGGTGCTGGGTGCTCAGTGCTCAGTACTCAGGGTGCTGGGTGCTCAGTGCTCAGGGTGCTCATTGTTCATTGCTCAGGGTGCTGGGTGCTCAGTGCTCAGGGTGCTGGGTACTCAGTGCTCAGGGTGCTGGGTGCTCAGTACTCAGGGTGCTGGGTGCTCAGTACTCAGGGTGCTTGGTGCTCAGTGCTCGGGGTGCTATGTGCTCAGTGCTCGCGGTGCTGGGTGCTCAGTACTCAGGGTGCTGGGTGCTCAGTGCTCAGGGTGCTCGGTGCTCAGTACTCAGGGTGCTGGGTGCTCAGTGCTCGAGGTGCTCAGTACTCAGCTTGCTGTGTGTTCAATGCTCAGGGTGCTGGGTGCTCAGTACTCAGGGTGCTCGGTGCTTAGTACTCAGGGTGCTGGGTGCTCAGTACTCCGGGTGCTGGGTGCTCAGTGCTCGGGGTGCTCGGTGCTCAGTGCTCAAGGTGCTGGGTGCTCAGTACTCAGGGTGCTCATTGCTCAGGGTGCTGGGTGCTCAGTGCTCTGGGTGTTCACTGCTCAGTACTCGGGGTGCTGGGTGCTCAGTGCTCAGGGTGCTCAGTGCTCAGTGCTCGGGGTGCTGGGTGCTCAGTGCTCGGGGCGCTGGGTGCTCAGTGCTCGGGGTGCTGGGTGCTCAGTACTCGGGGTGCTGGGTGCTCAATGCTCAGGGTGCTCAGTGCTCAGTACTCAGTGCTCAGGGTGCTCAGTGCTCAGTGCTCAGGGTGCTGGGTGTTCAGTACTCGGGGTGCTGGATGCTCAGTACTCAGGGTGCTGGGTGCTCAGTGCTCAGGGTGCTGGGTGCTCAGTGCTCGGGGCGCTGGTTGCTCAGTACTCAGGGTGCTGGGTGCTCAGTGCTCGGGGTGCTGGGTGCTCAGTGCTGAGGGTCCTGGGTGCTCAGTACTCAGGGTGCTGGGTGCTCAGTTCTCGGGGTGCTGGGTGCTCAGTACTCAGGGTGCTGGGTGCTCAGTACACAGGGTGCTGGGTGCTCAGTACTCGGGTGCTGGGTGCTCAGTGCTCAGGGTGCTGGGTGCTCAGTGCTCATGGTGCTGGGTGCTCAGTGCTCAGGGTGCTGGGTGCTCAGTGCTCAGGGTGCTGGGTGCTCAGTACTCAGGGTGCTGGGTGCTCAGTGCTCGGGGTGCTATGTGCTCAGTGCTCAGGGTGCTCAGTACTCAGGGTGCTGGGTGCTCAGTACTCGGGTGCTGGGTGCTCAGTACTCAGGGTGCTGGGTGCTCAGTACTCGGGTGCTGGGTGCTCAGTGCTCAGGGTGCTGGGTGCTCAGTGCTCGGGGTGCTGGGTGCTCAGTGCTCAGTACTCAGGGTGCTGGATACTCAGTGCTCAGGGTGCTGGGTGCTCAGTGCTCAGTACTCAGGGTGCTGGGTGCTCAGTGCTCAGGGTGCTGTGTGCTCAGTGCTCAGGGTGCTGGGTGCTCAGTGCTCAGGGTGCTGGGTACTCAGTGCTCAGGGTGCTGGGTGCTCAGTACTCAGGGTGCTGGGTGCTCAGTACTCAGTGTGCTGGGTGCTCAGTGCTCCGGGTGCTGGGTGCTCAGTGCTCGCAGTGCTGGGTGCTCAGTGCTCGGGGTGCTCGGTGCTCAGTACTCAGGGTGCTGTGTGTTCAGTGCTCAGGGTGCTGGGTGCTCAGTACTCAGGGTGCTCGGTGCTTAGTACTCAGGGTGCTGGGTGCTCAGTACTCCGGGTGCTGGGTGCTCAGTGCTCGGGGTGCTCGGTGCTCAGTGCTCAAGGTGCTGGGTGCTCAGTACTCAGGGTGCTTATTGCTCAGGGTGCTGGGTGCTCAGTACTCAGGGTGCTGGGTGCTCAGTGCTCAGGGTGCTCGGTGCTCAGTGCTCAGGGTGCTCAGTGCTCGGGGTGCTCGGAGCTCAGTACTCAGGGTGCTGGGTGCTCAGTGCTCGGGGTGCTCGTTGCTCAGTACTCAAGGTGCTGGGTGCTCAGTGCTCGGGGTGCTGGGTGCGCAGTGCTCAGTACTCAGGGTGCTGGGTGCTCAGTGCTCAGGGTGCTGTGTGCTCAGTGCTCAGGGTGCTGGGTGCTCAGTGCTCAGGGTGCTGGGTACTCAGTGCAAAGGGTGCTGGGTGCTCAGTACTCAGGGTGCTGGGTGCTCAGTACTCAGGGTGCTGGGTGCTCAGTGCTCGGGGTGCTATGTGCTCAGTGCTCGCGGTGCTGGGTGCTCAGTACTCAGGGTGCTGGGTGTTCAGTGCTCAGGGTGCTCGGTGCTCAGTACTCAGGGTGCTGGGTGCTCAGTGCTCGAGGTGCTCAGTACTCAGGGTGCTGTGTGTTCAGTGCTCAGGGTGCTGGGTGCTCAGTACTCAGGGTGCTCGGTGCTTAGTACTCAGGGTGCTGGGTGCTCAGTACTCCGGGTGCTGGGTGCTCAGTGCACGGGGTGCTCGGTGCTCAGTGCTCAAGGTGCTGGGTGCTCAGTACTCAGGGTGCTCATTGCTCAGGGTGCTGGGTGCTCAGTACTCAGGGTGCTGGGTGCTCAGTGCTCAGGGTGCTCGGTGCTCGGGGTGCTGGGTGCTCAGTGCTTGGGGTGCTCGGAGCTCAGTACTCAGGGTGCTGGGTGCTCAGTGCTCAGGGTGCTCGGTGCTCAGTACTCAGGGTGCTGGGTGCTCAGTGCTCGGGGTGCTATGTGCTCAGTGCTCAGGGTGCTCAGTACTCAGGGTGCTGGGTGCTCAGTACTCGGGGTGCTGGGTGCTCAGTACTCAGGGTGCAGGGTGCTCAGTACTCAGGGTGCTGGGTGCTCAGTACTCGGGTGCTGGGTGCTCAGTGCTCAGGGTGCTGGGTGCTCAGTGCTCGGGGTGCTGGGTGCTCAGTGCTCAGTACTCAGGGTGCAGGATACTCAGTGCTCAGGGTGCTGGGTGCTCAGTGCTCAGTACTCAGGGTGCTGGGTGTTCAGTGCTCAGGGTGCTGTGTGCTCAGTGCTCAGGGTGCTGGGTGCTCAGTGCTCAGGGTGCTGGGTACTCAGTGCTCAGGGTGCTGGGTGCTCAGTACTCAGGGTGCTGGGTGCTCAGTACTCAGGGTGCTGGGTGCTCAGTGCTCCGGGTGCTGGGTGCTCAGTGCTCGCAGTGCTGGGTGCTCAGTGCTCGGGGTGCTCGGTGCTCAGTACTCAGGGTGCTGTGTGTTCAGTGCTCAGGGTGCTGGGTGCTCAGTACTCAGGGTGCTCGGTGCTTAGTACTCAGGGTGCTGGGTGCTCAGTACTCCGGGTGCTGGGTGCTCAGTGCTCGGGGTGCTCGGTGCTCAGTGCTCAAGGTGCTGGGTGCTCAGTACTCAGGGTGCTTATTGCTCAGGGTGCTGGGTGCTCAGTACTCAGGGTGCTGGGTGCTCAGTGCTCAGGGTGCTCGGTGCTCAGTGCTCAGGGTGCTCAGTGCTCGGGGTGCTCGGAGCTCAGTACTCAGGGTGCTGGGTTCTCAGTGCTCGGGGTGCTCGTTGCTCAGTACTCAAGGTGCTGGGTGCTCAGTGCTCGGGGTGCTGGGTGCTCAGTGCTCAGTACTCAGGGTGCTGGGTGCTCAGTGCTCAGGGTGCTGTGTGCTCAGTGCTCAGGGTGCTGGGTGCTCAGTGCTCAGGGTGCTGGGTACTCAGTGCTCAGGGTGCTGGGTGCTCAGTACTCAGGGTGCTGGGTGCTCAGTACTCAGGGTGCTGGGTGCTCAGGGCTCGGGGTGCTATGTGCTCAGTGCTCGCGGTGCTGGGTGCTCAGTACTCAGGGTGCTGGGTGTTCAGTGCTCAGGGTGCTCGGTGCTCAGTACTCAGGGTGCTGGGTGCTCAGTACTCAGGGTGCTGGGTGCTCAGTACTCAGGGTGCTGGGTGCTCAGTACTCCGGGTGCTGGGTGCTCAGTGCTCGGGGTGCTCGGTGCTCAGTGCTCAAGGTGCTGGGTGCTCAGTACTCAGGGTGCTCATTGCTCAGGGTGCTGGGTGCTCAGTACTCAGGGTGCTGGGTGCTCAGTGCTCAGGGTGCTCGGTGCTCGGGGTGCTGGGTGCTCAGTGCTTGGGGTGCTCGGAGCTCAGTACTCAGGGTGCTGGATGCTCAGTGCTCAGGGTGCTCGGTGCTCAGTACTCAGGGTGCTGGGTGCTCAGTGCTCGGGGTGCTCGGTGCTCAGTACGTTGGGTGCTCACTACTCAGGGTGCTGGGTGCTCAGTGCTCAGGGTGCTGGGTGCTCAGTGCTCAGGGTGCTGGGTGCTCAGTGCTCTGGGTGCTGGGTGCTCAGTACTCAGGGTGCTGGGTGCTCAGTGCTCAGGGTGCTGGGTGCTCAGTGCTCAGGGTGCTGGGTGCTCAGTACTGACGGTGCTGGGTGCTCAGTACTCGAGGTGCTGAGTGCTCAGTACTCAGGGTGCTGGGTGCTCAGTACTCAGGGTGCTGGGTACTCAGTGCTCAGGGTGCTTGGTACTCAGTGCTCAGGGTGCTGGGTGCTCAGAACTCAGGGTGCTCAGTGCTCAGTACTCGGGGTGCTGGGTGCTCAGTGCTCGGGGTGCTGGGTGCTCAGTGCTCAGTACTCAGGGTGCTGGGTGCTCAGTGCTCAGGGTGCTGGGTGCTCAGTGCTCAGGGTGCTGGGTGCTCAGTGCTCAGGGTGCTGGGTACTCAGTGCTCAGGGTACTCGGTGCTCAGTGCTCAGGGTGCTCAGTGCTCGGGGTGCTCGGAGCTCAGTACTCAGGGTGCTGGGTGCTCAGTGCTCGGGGTGCTCGGTGCTCAGTACTCAGGGTGCTTGGTGCTCAGTGCTCGGGGTGCTGGGTGCTCAGTGCTCAGTACTCAGGGTGCTGGGTGCTCAGTGCTCAGGGTGCTGTGTGCTCAGTGCTCAGGATGCTGGGTGCTCAGTGCTCAGGGTGCTGGGTACTCAGTGCTCAGGGTGCTGGGTGCTCAGTACTCAGGGTGCTGGGTGCTCAGTACTCAGGGTGCTGGGTGCTCAGTGCTCGGGATGCTATGTGCTCAGTGCTCGCGGTGCTGGGTGCTCAGTGCTCGGGGTGCTCGGTGCTCAGTACTCAGGGTGCTGGGTGCTCAGTGCTCGAGGTGCTCAGTACTCAGGGTGCTGTGTGTTCAGTGCTCAGGGTGCTGGGGGCTCAGTACTCAGGGTGCTCGGTGCTTAGTACTCAGGGTGCTGGGTGATCAGTACTCCGGGTGATGGGTGCTCAGTGCTCGGGGTGCTCGGTGCTCAGTGCTCAGGGTGCTGGGTGCTCAGTACTCAGGGTGCTGGGTGCTCAGTACTCGGGGTGCTGGGTGCTCAGTACTCAGGGTGCAGGGTGCTCAGTACTCAGGGTGCTGGGTGCTCAGTACTCGGGTGCTGGGTGCTCAGTGCTCAGGGTGCTGGGTGCTCAGTGCTCGGGGTGCTGGGTGCTCAGTGCTCAGTACTCAGGGTGCTGGATATTCAGTGCTCAGGGTGCTGGGTGCTCAGTGCTCAGTACTCACGGTGCTGGGTGCTCAGTGCTCAGGGTGCTGTGTGCTCAGTGCTCACGGTGCTGGGTGCTCAGTGCTCAGGGTGCTGGGTACTCAGTGCTCAGGGTGCTGGGTGCTCAGTACTCAGGGTGCTGGGTGCTCAGTACTCAGGGGGCTGGGTGCTCAGTGTTCCGGGTGCTGGGTGCTCAGTGCTCGCAGTGCTGGGTGCTCAGTGCTCGGGGTGCTCGGTGCTCAGTACTCAGGGTGCTGTGTGTTCAGTGCTCAGGGTGCTGGGTGCTCAGTTCTCAGGGTGCTCGGTGCTTAGTACTCAGGGTGCTGGGTGCTCAGTACTCCGGGTGCTGGGTGCTCAGTGCTCGGGGTGCTCGGTGCTCAGTGCTCAAGGTGGTGGGTGCTCAGTACTCAGGGTGCTTATTGCTCAGGGTGCTGGGTGCTCAGTACTCAGGGTGCTGGGTGCTCAGTGCTCAGGGTGCTCGGTGCTCAGTGCTCAGGGTGCTCAGTGCTGGGGTGCTCGGAGCTCAGTACTCAGGGTGCTGGGTGCTCAATGCTCGGGGTGCTCGTTGCTCAGTACTCAAGGTGCTGGGTGCTCAGTGCTCGGGGTGCTGGGTGCTCAGTGCTCAGTACTCAGGGTGCTGGGTGCTCAGTGCTCAGGGTGCTGTGTGCTCAGTGCTCAGGGTGCTGGGTGCTCAGTGCTCAGGGTGCTGGGTACTCAGTGCTCAGGGTGCTGGGTGCTCAGTACTCAGGGTGCTGGGTGCTCAGTACTCAGGGTGCTGGGTGCTCAGTGCTCGGGGTGATATGTGCCCAGTGCTCGCGGTGCTGGGTGCTCAGTACTCAGGGTGCTGGGTGTTCAGTGCTCAGGGTGCTCGGTGCTCAGTACTCAGGGTGCTGGGTGCTCAGTGCTCGAGGTGCTCAGTACTCAGGGTGCTGTGTGTTCAATGCTCAGGGTGCTGGGTGCTCAGTACTCAGGGTGCTCGGTGCTTAGTACTCAGGGTGCTGGGTGCTCAGTACTCCGGGCGCTGGGTGCTCAGTGCTCGGGGTGCTCGGTGCTCAGTGGTCAAGGTGTTGGGTGCTCAGTACTCAGGGTGCTCATTGCTCAGGGTGCTGGGTGCTCAGTACTCAGGGTGCTGGGTGCTCAGGGTGCTCGGTGCTCGGGGTGCTGGGTGCTCAGTGCTTGGGGTGCTCGGAGCTCAGTACTCAGGGTGCTGGGTGCTCAGTGCTCAGGGTGCTTTGTGCTCAGTACTCAGGGTGCTGGGTGCTCAGTGCTCGGGGTGCTCGGTGCTCAGTACGTTGGGTGCTCAGTACTCAGGGTGCTGGGTGCTCAGTGCTCAGGGTGCTGGGTGCTCAGTGCTCAGGGTGCTGGGTGCTCAGTGCTCAGGGTGCTGGGTGCTCAGTACTCAGGGTGCTGGGTGCTCAGTGCTCAGGGTGCTGGGTGCTCAGTGCTCAGGGTGCTGGGTGCTCAGTACTGACGGTGCTGGGTGCTCAGTACACGAGTTGCTGAGTGCTCAGTACTCAGGGTGCTGGGTGCTCAGTACTCAGGGTGCTGGGTGCTCAGTACTCGGGTGCTGGGTGCTCATTGCTCAGGGTGCTGGGTGCTCAGTGCTCGGGGTGCTGGGTGCTTTGTGCTCAGTACTCAGGGTGCTGGGTGCTCAGTGCTCAGGGTGCTGGGTGCTCAGTGCTCAGGGTTCTGGGTGCTCAGTGCTCAGGGTGCTTGGTACTCAGTGCTCAGGGTGCTGGGTGCTCAGTACTCAGGGTGCTCAGTGCTCAGAACTCGGGGTGCTGGGTGCTCAGTGCTCGGGGTGCTGGGTGCTCAGTACTCAGGGTGCTGGGTGCTCAGTGCTCAGGGTGCTGGGTGCTCAGTGCTCAGGGTGCTGTGTGCTCAGTGCTCAGGGTGCTGGGTACTCATTGCTCAGGGTGCTCGGTGCTCAGTGCTCAGGGTGCTCAGTGCTCGGGGTGCTCGGAGCTCAGTACTCAGGGTGCTGGGTGCTCAGTGCTCGGGGTGCTCGTTGCTCAGTACTCAAGGTGCTGGGTGCTCAGTGCTCGGGGTGCTGGGTGCTCAGTGCTCAGTACTCAGGGTGCTGGGTGCTCAGTGCTCAGGGTGCTGTGTGCTCAGTGCTCAGGGTGCTGGGTGCTCAGTGCTCAGGGTGCTGGGTACTCAGTGCTCAGGGTGCTGGGTGCTCAGTACTCAGGGTGCTGGGTGCTCAGTACTCAGGGTGCTGGGTGCTCAGTGCTCGGGGTGATATGTGCCCAGTGCTCGCGGTGCTGGGTGCTCAGTACTCAGGGTGCTGGGTGTTCAGTGCTCAGGGTGCTCGGTGCTCAGTACTCAGGGTGCTGGGTGCTCAGTGCTCGAGGTGCTCAGTACTCAGGGTGCTGTGTGTTCAGTGCTCAGGGTGCTGGGTGCTCAGTACTCAGGGTGCTCGGTGCTTAGTACTCAGGGTGCTGGGTGCTCAGTACTCCGGGTGCTGGGTGCTCAGTGCTCAAGGTGTTGGGTGCTCAGTACTCAGGGTGCTCATTGCTCAGGGTGCTGGGTGCTCAGTACTCAGGGTGCTGGGTGCTCAGTGCTCAGGGTGCTCGGTGCTCGGGGTGCTGGGTGCTCAGTGCTTGGGGTGCTCGGAGCTCAGTACTCAGGGTGCTGGGTGCTCAGTGCTCAGGGTGCTTTGTGCTCAGTACTCAGGGTGCTGGGTGCTCAGTGCTCGGGGTGCTCGGTGCTCAGTACGTTGGGTGCTCACTACTCAGGGTGCTGGGTGCTCAGTGCTCAGGGTGCTGGGTGCTCAGTGCTCAGGGTGCTGGGTGCTCAGTGCTCAGGGTGCTGGGTGCTCAGTACTCAGGGTGCTGGGTGCTCAGTGCTCAGGGTGCTGGGTGCTCAGTGCTCAGGGTGCTGGGTGCTCAGTACTGACGGTGCTGGGTGCTCAGTACACGAGTTGCTGAGTGCTCAGTACTCAGGGTGCTGGGTGCTCAGTACTCAGGGTGCTGGGTGCTCAGTACTCGGGTGCTGGGTGCTCATTGCTCAGGGTGCTGGGTGCTCAGTGCTCGGGGTGCTGGGTGCTTTGTGCTCAGTACTCAGGGTGCTGGGTGCTCAGTGCTCAGGGTGCTGGGTGCTCAGTGCTCAGGGTGGTGGGTGCTCAGTGCTCAGGGTGCTTGGTACTCAGTGCTCAGGGTGCTGGGTGCTCAGTACTCAGCGTGCTCAGTGCTCAGTACTCGGGGTGCTGGGTGCTCAGTGCTCGGGGTGCTGGGTGCTCAGTACTCAGGGTGCTGGGTGCTCAGTGCTCAGGGTGCTGGGTGCTCAGTGCTCAGGGTGCTGTGTCCTCAGTGCTCAGGGTGCTGGGTACTCAGTGCTCAGGGTGCTGGGTGCTCAGTGCTCAGTGCTCAGGGTGCTCAGTGCTCGGGGTGCTCGGAGCTCAGTACTCAGGGTGCTGGGTGCTCAGTGCTCGGGGTGCTCGGTGCTCAGTACTCAGGGTGCTTGGTGCTCAGTGCTCAGGGTGCTGGGTGCTCAGTGCTCAGTACTCAGGGTGCTGGGTGCTCAGTGCTCAGGGTGCTGTGTGCTCAGTGCTCAGGGTGCTGGGTGCTCAGTACTCAGGGTGCTGGGTGCTCAGTGCTCAGGGTGCTCGGTGCTCGGGGTGCTGAGTGCTCAGTGCATGGGGTGTTCGGAGCTCAGTACTCAGGGTGCTGGGTGCTCAGTGCTCGGGGTGCTCGGTGCTCAGTACGTTGGGTGCTCACTACTCAGGGTGCTGGGTGCTCAGTGCTCAGGGTGCTGGGTGCTCAGTGCTCAGGGTGCTGGGTGCTCAGTGCTCAGGGTGCTGGGTGCTCAGTACTCAGGGTGCTGGGTGCTCAGTGCTCAGGGTGCTGGGTGCTCAGTGCTCAGGGTGCTGGGTGCTCAGTACTGACGGTGCTGGGTGCTCAGTACACGAGTTGCTGAGTGCTCAGTACTCAGGGTGCTGGGTGCTCAGTACTCAGGGTGCTGGGTGCTCAGTACTCGGGTGCTGGGTGCTCATTTCTCAGGGTGCTGGGTGCTCAGTGCTCGGGGTGCTGGGTGCTTTGTGCTCAGTACTCAGGGTGCTGGGTGCTCAGTGCTCAGGGTGCTGGGTGCTCAGTGCTCAGGGTGCTGGGTGCTCAGTGCTCAGGGTGCTTGGTACTCAGTGCTCAGGGTGCTGGGTGCTCAGTACTCAGGGTGCTCAGTGCTCAGTACTCGGGGTGCTGGGTGCTCAGTGCTCGGGGTATTGGGTGCTCAGTGCTCGGGGTGCTCGGTGCTCAGTACTCAGGGTGCTGGGTGCTCAGTGCTCGAGGTGCTCAGTACTCAGGGTGCTGTGTGTTCAGTGCTCAGGGTGCTGGGTGCTCAGTACTCAGGGTGCTCGGTGCTTAGTACTCAGGGTGCTGGGTGATCAGTACTCCGGGTGCTGGGTGCTCAGTGCTCGGGGTGCACGGTGCTCAGTGCTCAAGGTGCTGGGTGCTCAGTACTCAGGGTGCTCATTGCTCAGGGTGCAGGGTGCTCAGTACTCAGGGTTCTGGGTGCTCAGTGCTCAGGGTGCTCGGTGCTCGGGGTGCTGGGTGCTCAGTGCTCGGGGTGCTCGGAGCTCAGTACTCAGGGTGCTGGGTGCTCAGTGCTCAGGGTGCTCGGTGCTCAGTACTCAGGGTGCTGGATGCTCAGTGCTCGGGGTGATCGGTGCTCAGTACGTTGGGTGCTCACTACTCAGGGTGCTGGGTTCTCAGTGCTCAGGGTGCTGGGTGCTCAGTGCTCAGGGTGCTGGGTGCTCAGTGCTCAGGGTGCTGGGTTCTCAGTACTCAGGGTGCTATGTGCTCAGTGCTCGGGGTGCTGGGTGCTCAGTGCTCAAAGTGCTGGGTGCTCAGTACTCAGGGTGCTGGGTGCTCAGTACTCGGGGTGCTGGGTGCTCAGTACTCAGGGTGCTGGGTGCTCAGTACTCAGGGTGCTGGGTGCTCAGTACTCGGGTGCTGGGTGCTCAGTGCTCAGGTGCTGGGTGCTCAGTGCTCGGGGTGCTGGGTACTCAGTGCTCAGTACACAGGGTGCTGGGTGCTCAGTGCTCGGGGTGCTGGGTGCTGGGTGCTCAGTACTCAGGGTGCTGGGTGCTCAGTGCTCAGGGTGCTAGGTGCTCAGTGCTCAGGGTGCTGGGTGCTCAGTGCTCAGGGTGCTGGGTGCTCAGTGCTCGGGGTGCTGGGTGTTCAGTGCTCACGTTGCTGGGTGCTCAGTGCTCGGGGTACTCGGTGCTCAGTCCTCAGGGTTTTGGGTGCTCAGTGCTCGAGGTGCTCAGTACTCAGGGTGCTGTGTGTTCAGTGCTCAGGGTGCTGGGTGCTCAGTACTTAGGGTGCTCAGTGCTTATTACTCAGGGTGCTGGGTGCTCAGTACTCCGGGTGCTGGGTGCTCAGTGCTCGGGGTGCTCGGTGCTCAGTGCTCAAGGTGCTGGGTACTCAGTACTCAAGTTGCTCATTGCTCAGGGTGCTGGGTGCTCAGTAGTCAGGGTGCTGGGTGCTCAGTGCTCAGGGTGCTCGGTGCTCGGGGCGCTGGGTGCTCAGTGCTCGGGGTGCTCGGAGCTCAGTACTCAGGGTGCTGGGTGCTCAGTGCTCGGGGTGCTGGGTGCTCAGTGCTCAGGGTGCTGGGTGCTCAGTACTCAGGGTGCTGGGTGCTCAGTACTCGGGGTGCTGGGTTCTCAGTGCTCAGTACTCAGGGTGCTGGGTGCTCAGTGCTCAGGGTGCTGGGTGCTCAGTGCTCAGTACTCAGGGTGCTGGGTGCTCAGTGCTCGGGGTGCTGGGTGCTCAGTGCTCGGGGTGCTGGGTGCTCAGTGCTCGGGGTGCAGGGTGCTCAGTGCTCAGTACTCAGGGTGCTGGGTGCTCAGTGCTCAGGGTGCTGTGTGCTCAGTGCTCAGGGTGCTGGGTACTCAGTGCTCAGGTTGCTGGGTGCTCAGTACTCAGGGTGCTGGGTGCTCAGTACTCAGGGTGCTGGGTGCTCAGTGCTCGGGGTGCTGGGTGTTCAGTGCTCACGTTGCTGGGTGCTCAGTGCTCGGGGTGCTGGGTGCTCAGTGCTCGGGGTGCTGGGTGCTCAGTGCTCAGTACTCAGGGTGCTGGGTGCTCAGTGCTCGGGGTGCTGGGTGCTCAGTGCTCAGTACTCAGGGTGCTGGGTGCTCAGTGCTCAGGGTGCTGGGTGCTCAGTGCTCAGTACTCAGGGTGCTGGGTGCTCAGTGCTCAGGGTGCTGGGTGCTCAGTGCTCAGGGTGCTGGGTGCTCAGTGCTCGGGGTGCTGGGTGCTCAGTGCTCAGTACTCAGGGTTCTGCGTGCTCAGTGCTCGGTGTGCTGGGTGCTCAGTGCTCAGTACTCAGGGTGCTGGTTGCTCAGTGCTCAGGGTGCTGGGTGCTCAGTGCTCGGGGTGCTGGGTGCTCAGTACTCAGGGTGCTGGGTGCTCAGTACTCCGGGTGCTGGGTGCTCAGTTCTCGGGGTGCTCGGTGCTCAGTACTCAGTGATCAGGGTGCTCAGTGCTCAGGGTGCTGGGTGCTCAGTACTCAGGGTGCTGGGTGCTCAGTACTCAGGGTGCTCAGTGCTCAGTACTCAGGGTGCTCAGTGCTCAGTACTCAGGGTGCTCAGTGCTCAGGGTGCTGGGTGCTCAGTGCTCGGGGTGCTGGGTGCTCAGTCCTAAGGGTGCTGGGTGCTCAGTGCTCAGGGTGCTCGGTGCTCAGTGCTCAGGGTGCTGGGTGCTCAGTACTCAGGGTGCTGGGTGCTCAGTGCTCGGGGTGCTGGGTGCTCAGTACTCAGGGTGCTGGGTGCTCAGTGCTCAGGGTGCTGGGTGCTCAGTGCTCAGGGTGCTCGGTGCTTAGTACTCGGGGTGCTGGGTGCTCAGTACTCAGGGTTCTGGGTGCTCAGTGCTCAGGGTGCTGGGTGCTCAGTGCTCAGGGTGCTGGGTGCTCAGTACTCAGGGTGCTAGGTGCTCAGTACTCAGGGTGCTGGGTGCTCAGTTCTCAGGGTGCTGGGTGCTCAGTGCTCGGGGTGCTGGGTGCTCAGTGCTCGGTGTGCTCGGTGCTCAGTACTCAGGGTGCTGGGTGCTCAGTGCTCGGGGTGCTCAGTACTCAGGGTGCTGTGTGTTCAGTTCTCAGGGTGCTGGGTACTCAGTACTCAGGGTGCTCGGTGCTTAGTACTCAGGGTGCTGGGTGCTCAGTACTCCGGGTGCTGGGTGCTCAGTGCTCAAGGTGCTGGGTGCTCAGAACTCAGGGTGATCATTGCTCAGGGTGCTGGGTGCTCAGTTCTCAGGGTGCTGGGTGCCCAGTACTCAGGGTGCTCAGTGCTCAGTACTCAGGGTGCTCAGTGCTCAGTACTAAGGGTGCTCAGTGATCAGGCTGCTGGGTGCTCAGTGCTCGGGGTGCTGGGTGCTCAGTCCTAAGGGTGCTGGGTGCTCAGTGCTCAGGGTGCTCGGTGCTCAGTGCTCAGGGTGCTGGGTGCTCAGTACTCAGGGTGCTGGGTGCTCAGTGCTCGGGGTGCTGGGTGCTCAGTACTCAGGGTGCTGGGTGCTCAGTGCTCAGGGTGCTGGGTGCTCAGTGCTCAGGGTGCTCGGTGCTTAGTACTCGGGGTGCTGGGTGCTCAGTACTCAGGGTTCTGGGTGCTCAGTGCTCAGGGTGCTGGGTGCTCAGTGCTCAGGGTGCTGGGTGCTCAGTACTCAGGGTGCTGGGTGCTCAGTACTCAGGGTGCTGGGTGCTCAGTTCTCAGGGTGCTGGGTGCTCAGTGCTCGGGGTGCTGGGTGCTCAGTGCTCGGTGTGCTCGGTGCTCAGTACTCAGGGTGCTGGGTGCTCAGTGCTCGGGGTGCTCAGTACTCAGGGTGCTGTGTGTTCAGTGCTCAGGGTGCTGGGTACTCAGTACTCAGGGTGCTCGGTGCTTAGTACTCAGGGTGCTGGGTGCTCAGTACTCCGGGTGCTCTGTGCTCAGTGCTCAAGGTGCTGGGTGCTCAGAACTCAGGGTGATCATTGCTCAGGGTGCTGGGTGCTCAGTTCTCAGGGTGCTGGGTGCCCAGTACTCAGGGTGCTCAGTACTCAGTACTCAGGGTGCTCAGTGCTCAGTACTAAGGGTGCTCAGTGATCAGGCTGCTGGGTGCTCAGTACTCGGGGTGCTCGGTGCTCAGTCCTCAGGGTGCTGGGTGCTCAGTACTCAGGGAGCTGGGTGCTCAGTACTCAGGGTGCTGGGTGCTCAGTACTCGGGTGCTGGGTGCTCAGTGCTCAGGGTGCTGGGTGCTCAGTGCTTGGGGTGCTGGGTGCTCAGTGCTCAGTACTCAGGGTGCTGGGGGCTCAGTGCTCGGGGTGCTGGGTGCTCAGTGCTCAGTACTCAGGGTGCTGGGTGCTCAGTGCTCAGGGTGCTGGGTGCTCAGTGCTCAGGGTGCTGGGTGCTCAGTGCTCAGGGTGCTGGGTGCTCAGAGCTCAGGGTGCTCGGTGCTCAGTGCTCAGGGTGCTGGGTGCTCAGTACTCAGGGTGCTGGGTGCTCAGTGCTCGGGGTGCTGGGTGCACAGTACTCAGGGTGCTGGGTGCTCAGTGCTCAGGGTGCTGGGTGCTCAGTGCTCAGGGTGCTGGGTGCTCAGTGCTCGGTGTGCTCGGTGCTCAGTACTCAGGGTGCTGGGTGCTCAGTGCTCGGGGTGCTCAGTACTCCGGGTGCTGGGTGCTCAGTGCTCAAGGTGCTGGGTGCTCAGAACTCAGGGTGATCATTGCTCAGGGTGCTGGGTGCTCAGTTCTCAGGGTGCTGGGTGCCCAGTACTCAGGGTGCTCAGTGCTCAGTACTCAGGGTGCTCAGTGCTCAGTACTAAGGGTGCTCAGTGATCAGGCTGCTGGGTGCTCAGTGCTCAGAGTGCTGGGTGCTCAGTCCTAAGGGTGCTGGGTGCTCAGTACTCAGGGTGCTGGGTGCTCAGTGCTCAGGGTGCTGGGTGCTCAGTGCTCGGGGTGCTGGGTGCTCAGTGCTCAGTACTCAGGGTGCTGGGTGCTCAGTGCTCAGGGTGCTGGGTTCTCAGTGCTCAGGGTACTGGGTGCTCAGTGCTCAGGGTGCTGGGTACTCAGTGCTCGGGGTGCTGGGTGCTCAGTACTCAGGGTGCTGGATGCTCAGTATTCAGGGTGCTCAGTGCTCAGTACTCAGGGTGCTCAGTGCTCAGTACTCAGGGTGCTCAGTGCTCAGGGTGCTGGGTGCTCAGTGCTCGGGGTGCTGGGTGCTCAGTCCTCAGGGTGCTGGGTGCTGAGTGCTCAGGGTGCTCGGTGCTCAGTGCTCAGGGTGCTGGGTGCTCAGTACTCAGGGTGCTGGGTGCGCAGTGCTCGGGGTGCTGGGTGCTCAGTGCTCAGGGTGCTGGGTGCTCAGTGCTCAGGGTGCTGGTTGCTCAGTACTCGGGGTGCTGGGTGCTCAGTACTCAGGGTGCTGGGTGCTCAGTACTCAGGGTGCTGGGTGATCAGTACTCGGGTGCTGGGTGCTCAGTGCTCGGGGTGCTGGGTGCTCAGTGCTCAGTACTCAGGGTGCTGGGTGCTCAGTGCTCGGGGTGCTGGGTGCACAGTGCTCAGTACTCAGGGTGCTGGGTGCTCAGTGCTCAGGGTGCTGGGTACTCAGTGCTCGGGGTGCTGGGTGCTCAGTACTCAGGGTGCTGGGTGCTCAGTACTCAGGGTGCTCAGTGCTCAGTACTCAGGGTGCTCAGTGCTCAGTACTCAGGGTGCTCAGTGCTCAGGGTGCTGGGTGCTCAGTGCTCGGGGTGCTGGGTGCTCAGTCCTAAGGGTGCTGGGTGCTCAGTGCTCAGGGTGCTCGGTGCTCAGTGCTCAGGGTGCTGGGTGCTCAGTACTCAGGGTGCTGGGTGCTCAGTGCTCGGGGTGCTGGGTGCTCAGTACTCAGGGTGCTGGGTGCTCAGTGCTCAGGGTGCTGGGTGCTCAGTGCTCAGGGTGCTCGGTGCTTAGTACTCGGGGTGCTGGGTGCTCAGTACTCAGGGTTCTGGGTGCTCAGTGCTCAGGGTGCTGGGTGCTCAGTGCTCAGGGTGCTGGGTGCTCAGTACTCAGGGTGCTGGGTGCTCAGTACTCAGGGTGCTGGGTGCTCAGTTCTCAGGGTGCTGGGTGCTCAGTGCTCGGGGTGCTGGGTGCTCAGTGCTCGGTGTGCTCGGTGCTCAGTACTCAGGGTGCTGGGTGCTCAGTGCTCGGGGTGCTCAGTACTCAGGGTGCTGTGTGTTCAGTGCTCAGGGTGCTGGGTACTCAGTACTCAGGGTGCTCGGTGCTTAGTACTCAGGGTGCTGGGTGCTCAGTACTCCGGGTGCTGGGTGCTCAGTGCTCAAGGTGCTGGGTGCTCAGAACTCAGGGTGATCATTGCTCAGGGTGCTGGGTGCTCAGTTCTCAGGGTGCTGGGTGCCCAGTACTCAGGGTGCTCAGTGCTCAGTACTCAGGGTGCTCAGTGCTCAGTACTAAGGGTGCTCAGTGATCAGGCTGCTGGGTGCTCAGTGCTCGCGGTGCTGGGTGCTCAGTCCTAAGGGTGCTGGGTGCTCAGTGCTCAGGGTGCTCGGTGCTCAGTGCTCAGGGTGCTGGGTGCTCAGTACTCAGGGTGCTGGGTGCTCAGTGCTCGGGGTGCTGGGTGCTCAGTACTCAGGGTGCTGGGTGCTCAGTGCTCAGGGTGCTGGGTGCTCAGTGCTCAGGGTGCTCGGTGCTTAGTACTCGGGGTGCTGGGTGCTCAGTACTCAGGGTTCTGGGTGCTCAGTGCTCAGGGTGCTGGGTGCTCAGTGCTCAGGGTGCTGGGTGCTCAGTACTCAGGGTGCTGGGTGCTCAGTACTCAGGGTGCTGGGTGCTCAGTTCTCAGGGTGCTGGGTGCTCAGTGCTCGGGGTGCTGGGTGCTCAGTGCTCGGTGTGCTCGGTGCTCAGTACTCAGGGTGCTGGGTGCTCAGTGCTCGGGGTGCTCAGTACTCAGGGTGCTGTGTGTTCAGTGCTCAGGGTGCTGGGTACTCAGTACTCAGGGTGCTCGGTGCTTAGTACTCAGGGTGCTGGGTGCTCAGTACTCCGGGTGCTCTGTGCTCAGTGCTCAAGGTGCTGGGTGCTCAGAACTCAGGGTGATCATTGCTCAGGGTGCTGGGTGCTCAGTTCTCAGGGTGCTGGGTGCCCAGTACTCAGGGTGCTCAGTGCTCAGTACTCAGGGTGCTCAGTGCTCAGTACTAAGGGTGCTCAGTGATCAGGCTGCTGGGTGCTCAGTACTCGGGGTGCTCGGTGCTCAGTCCTCAGGGTGCTGGGTGCTCAGTACTCAGGGAGCTGGGTGCTCAGTACTCAGGGTGCTGGGTGCTCAGTACTCGGGTGCTGGGTGCTCAGTGCTCAGAGTGCTGGGTGCTCAGTCCTAAGGGTGCTGGGTGCTCAGTACTCAGGGTGCTGGGTGCTCAGTGCTCAGGGTACTGGGTGCTCAGTGCTCAGGGTGCTGGGTACTCAGTGCTCGGGGTGCTGGGTGCTCAGTGCTCAGGGTGCTGGGTGCTCAGTGCTCGGGGTGCTGGGTGCTCAGTGCTCAGTACTCAGGGTGCTGGGTGCTCAGTGCTCAGGGTGCTGGGTTCTCAGTGCTCAGGGTACTGGGTGCTCAGTGCTCAGGGTGCTGGGTACTCAGTGCTCGGGGTGCTGGGTGCTCAGTACTCAGGGTGCTGGGTGCTCAGTTCTCAGGGTGCTGGGTGCCCAGTACTCAGGGTGCTCAGTGCTCAGTACTCAGGGTGCTCAGTGCTCAGTACTCAGGGTGCTCAGTGCTCAGGGTGCTGGGTGCTCAGTGCTCGGGGTGCTGGGTGCTCAGTCCTCAGGGTGCTGGGTGCTGAGTGCTCAGGGTGCTCGGTGCTCAGTGCTCAGGGTGCTGGGTGCTCAGTACTCAGGGTGCTGGGTGCGCAGTGCTCGGGGTGCTGGGTGCTCAGTGCTCAGGGTGCTGGGTGCTCAGTGCTCAGGGTGCTGGTTGCTCAGTACTCGGGGTGCTGGGTGCTCAGTACTCAGGGTGCTGGGTGCTCAGTACTCAGGGTGCTGGGTGATCAGTACTCGGGTGCTGGGTGCTCAGTGCTCGGGGTGCTGGGTGCTCAGTGCTCAGTACTCAGGGTGCTGGGTGCTCAGTGCTCGGGGTGCTGGGTGCACAGTGCTCAGTACTCAGGGTGCTGGGTGCTCAGTGCTCAGGGTGCTGGGTACTCAGTGCTCGGGGTGCTGGGTGCTCAGTACTCAGGGTGCTGGGTGCTCAGTACTCAGGGTGCTCAGTGCTCAGTACTCAGGGTGCTCAGTGCTCAGTACTCAGGGTGCTCAGTGCTCAGGGTGCTGGGTGCTCAGTGCTCGGGGTGCTGGGTGCTCAGTCCTAAGGGTGCTGGGTGCTCAGTGCTCAGGGTGCTCGGTGCTCAGTGCTCAGGGTGCTGGGTGCTCAGTACTCAGGGTGCTGGGTGCTCAGTGCTCGGGGTGCTGGGTGCTCAGTACTCAGGGTGCTGGGTGCTCAGTGCTCAGGGTGCTGGGTGCTCAGTGCTCAGGGTGCTCGGTGCTTAGTACTCGGGGTGCTGGGTGCTCAGTACTCAGGGTTCTGGGTGCTCAGTGCTCAGGGTGCTGGGTGCTCAGTGCTCAGGGTGCTGGGTGCTCAGTACTCAGGGTGCTGGGTGCTCAGTACTCAGGGTGCTGGGTGCTCAGTTCTCAGGGTGCTGGGTGCTCAGTGCTCGGGGTGCTGGGTGCTCAGTGCTCGGTGTGCTCGGTGCTCAGTACTCAGGGTGCTGGGTGCTCAGTGCTCGGGGTGCTCAGTACTCAGGGTGCTGTGTGTTCAGTGCTCAGGGTGCTGGGTACTCAGTACTCAGGGTGCTCGGTGCTTAGTACTCAGGGTGCTGGGTGCTCAGTACTCCGGGTGCTGGGTGCTCAGTGCTCAAGTTGCTGGGTGCTCAGAACTCAGGGTGATCATTGCTCAGGGTGCTGGGTGCTCAGTTCTCAGGGTGCTGGGTGCCCAGTACTCAGGGTGCTCAGTGCTCAGTACTCAGGGTGCTCAGTGCTCAGTACTAAGGGTGCTCAGTGATCAGGCTGCTGGGTGCTCAGTGCTCGCGGTGCTGGGTGCTCAGTCCTAAGGGTGCTGGGTGCTCAGTGCTCAGGGTGCTCGGTGCTCAGTGCTCAGGGTGCTGGGTGCTCAGTACTCAGGGTGCTGGGTGCTCAGTGCTCGGGGTGCTGGGTGCTCAGTACTCAGGGTGCTGGGTGCTCAGTGCTCAGGGTGCTGGGTGCTCAGTGCTCAGGGTGCTCGGTGCTTAGTACTCGGGGTGCTGGGTGCTCAGTACTCAGGGTTCTGGGTGCTCAGTGCTCAGGGTGCTGGGTGCTCAGTGCTCAGGGTGCTGGGTGCTCAGTACTCAGGGTGCTGGGTGATCAGTACTCAGGGTGCTGGGTGCTCAGTTCTCAGGGTGCTGGGTGCTCAGTGCTCGGGGTGCTGGGTGCTCAGTGCTCGGTGTGCTCGGTGCTCAGTACTCAGGGTGCTGGGTGCTCAGTGCTCGGGGTGCTCAGTACTCAGGGTGCTGTGTGTTCAGTGCTCAGGGTGCTGGGTACTCAGTACTCAGGGTGCTCGGTGCTTAGTACTCAGGGTGCTGGGTGCTCAGTACTCCGGGTGCTCTGTGCTCAGTGCTCAAGGTGCTGGGTGCTCAGAACTCAGGGTGATCATTGCTCAGGGTGCTGGGTGCTCAGTTCTCAGGGTGCTGGGTGCCCAGTACTCAGGGTGCTCAGTGCTCAGTACTCAGGGTGCTCAGTGCTCAGTACTAAGGGTGCTCAGTGATCAGGCTGCTGGGTGCTCAGTACTCGGGGTGCTCGGTGCTCAGTCCTCAGGGTGCTGGGTGCTCAGTACTCAGGGAGCTGGGTGCTCAGTACTCAGGGTGCTGGGTGCTCAGTACTCGGGTGCTGGGTGCTCAGTGCTCAGGGTGCTGGGTGCTCAGTGCTTGGGGTGCTGGGTGCTCAGTGCTCAGTACTCAGGGTGCTGGGGGCTCAGTGCTCGGGGTGCTGGGTGCTCAGTGCTCAGTACTCAGGGGGCTGGGTGCTCAGTGCTCAGGGTGCTGGGTGCTCAGTGCTCAGGGTGCTGGGTGCTCAGTGCTCAGGGTGCTGGGTGCTCAGAGCTCAGGGTGCTCGGTGCTCAGTGCTCAGGGTGCTGGGTGCTCAGTACTCAGGGTGCTGGGTGCTCAGTGCTCGGGGTGCTGGGTGCTCAGTACTCAGGGTGCTGGGTGCTCAGTGCTCAGGGTGCTGGGTGCTCAGTGCTCAGGGTGCTGGGTGCTCAGTGCTCGGTGTGCTCGGTGCTCAGTACTCAGGGTGCTGGGTGCTCAGTGCTCGGGGTGCTCAGTACTCAGGGTGCTGTGTGTTCAGTGCTCAGGGTGCTGGGTACTCAGTACTCAGGGTGCTCGGTGCTTAGTACTCAGGGTGCTGGGTGCTCAGTACTCCGGGTGCTGGGTGCTCAGTGCTCAAGGTGCTGGGTGCTCAGAACTCAGGGTGATCATTGCTCAGGGTGCTGGGTGCTCAGTTCTCAGGGTGCTGGGTGCCCAGTACTCAGGGTGCTCAGTGCTCAGTATTCAGGGTCCTCAGTGCTCATTACTAAGGGTGCTCAGTGATCAGGCTGCTGGGTGCTCAGTGCTCGGGGTGCTGGGTGCTCAGTCCTAAGGGTGCTGGGTGCTCAGTGCTCAGGGTGCTCGGTGCTCAGTGCTCAGGGTGCTGGGTACTCAGTGCTCGGGGTGCTGGGTGCTCAGTGCTCAGGGTGCTGGGTGCTCAGTGCTCGGGGTGCTGGGTGCTCAGTGCTCAGTACTCAGGGTGCTGGGTGCTCAGTGCTCAGGGTGCTGGGTTCTCAGTGCTCAGGGTACTGGGTGCTCAGTGCTCAGGGTGCTGGGTACTCAGTGCTCGGGGTGCTGGGTGCTCAGTACTCAGGGTGCTGGGTGCTCAGTTCTCAGGGTGCTGGGTGCCCAGTACTCAGGGTGCTCAGTGCTCAGTACTCAGGGTGCTCAGTGCTCAGTACTCAGGGTGCTCAGTGCTCAGGGTGCTGGGTGCTCAGTGCTCGGGGTGCTGGGTGCTCAGTCCTCAGGGTGCTGGGTGCTGAGTGCTCAGGGTGCTCGGTGCTCAGTGCTCAGGGTGCTGGGTGCTCAGTACTCAGGGTGCTGGGTGCGCAGTGCTCGGGGTGCTGGGTGCTCAGTGCTCAGGGTGCTGGGTGCTCAGTGCTCAGGGTGCTGGTTGCTCAGTACTCGGGGTGCTGGGTGCTCAGTACTCAGGGTGCTGGGTGCTCAGTACTCAGGGTGCTGGGTGATCAGTACTCGGGTGCTGGGTGCTCAGTGCTCGGGGTGCTGGGTGCTCAGTGCTCAGTACTCAGGGTGCTGGGTGCTCAGTGCTCGGGGTGCTGGGTGCACAGTGCTCAGTACTCAGGGTGCTGGGTGCTCAGTGCTCAGGGTGCTGGGTACTCAGTGCTCGGGGTGCTGGGTGCTCAGTACTCAGGGTGCTGGGTGCTCAGTACTCAGGGTGCTCAGTGCTCAGTACTCAGGGTGCTCAGTGCTCAGTACTCAGGGTGCTCAGTGCTCAGGGTGCTGGGTGCTCAGTGCTCGGGGTGCTGGGTGCTCAGTCCTAAGGGTGCTGGGTGCTCAGTGCTCAGGGTGCTCGGTGCTCAGTGCTCAGGGTGCTGGGTGCTCAGTACTCAGGGTGCTGGGTGCTCAGTGCTCGGGGTGCTGGGTGCTCAGTACTCAGGGTGCTGGGTGCTCAGTGCTCAGGGTGCTGGGTGCTCAGTGCTCAGGGTGCTCGGTGCTTAGTACTCGGGGTGCTGGGTGCTCAGTACTCAGGGTTCTGGGTGCTCAGTGCTCAGGGTGCTGGGTGCTCAGTGCTCAGGGTGCTGGGTGCTCAGTACTCAGGGTGCTGGGTGCTCAGTACTCAGGGTGCTGGGTGCTCAGTTCTCAGGGTGCTGGGTGCTCAGTGCTCGGGGTGCTGGGTGCTCAGTGCTCGGTGTGCTCGGTGCTCAGTACTCAGGGTGCTGGGTGCTCAGTGCTCGGGGTGCTCAGTACTCAGGGTGCTGTGTGTTCAGTGCTCAGGGTGCTGGGTACTCAGTACTCAGGGTGCTCGGTGCTTAGTACTCAGGGTGCTGGGTGCTCAGTACTCCGGGTGCTGGGTGCTCAGTGCTCAAGTTGCTGGGTGCTCAGAACTCAGGGTGATCATTGCTCAGGGTGCTGGGTGCTCAGTTCTCAGGGTGCTGGGTGCCCAGTACTCAGGGTGCTCAGTGCTCAGTACTCAGGGTGCTCAGTGCTCAGTACTAAGGGTGCTCAGTGATCAGGCTGCTGGGTGCTCAGTGCTCGCGGTGCTGGGTGCTCAGTCCTAAGGGTGCTGGGTGCTCAGTGCTCAGGGTGCTCGGTGCTCAGTGCTCAGGGTGCTGGGTGCTCAGTACTCAGGGTGCTGGGTGCTCAGTGCTCGGGGTGCTGGGTGCTCAGTACTCAGGGTGCTGGGTGCTCAGTGCTCAGGGTGCTGGGTGCTCAGTGCTCAGGGTGCTCGGTGCTTAGTACTCGGGGTGCTGGGTGCTCAGTACTCAGGGTTCTGGGTGCTCAGTGCTCAGGGTGCTGGGTGCTCAGTGCTCAGGGTGCTGGGTGCTCAGTACTCAGGGTGCTGGGTGATCAGTACTCAGGGTGCTGGGTGCTCAGTTCTCAGGGTGCTGGGTGCTCAGTGCTCGGGGTGCTGGGTGCTCAGTGCTCGGTGTGCTCGGTGCTCAGTACTCAGGGTGCTGGGTGCTCAGTGCTCGGGGTGCTCAGTACTCAGGGTGCTGTGTGTTCAGTGCTCAGGGTGCTGGGTACTCAGTACTCAGGGTGCTCGGTGCTTAGTACTCAGGGTGCTGGGTGCTCAGTACTCCGGGTGCTCTGTGCTCAGTGCTCAAGGTGCTGGGTGCTCAGAACTCAGGGTGATCATTGCTCAGGGTGCTGGGTGCTCAGTTCTCAGGGTGCTGGGTGCCCAGTACTCAGGGTGCTCAGTGCTCAGTACTCAGGGTGCTCAGTGCTCAGTACTAAGGGTGCTCAGTGATCAGGCTGCTGGGTGCTCAGTACTCGGGGTGCTCGGTGCTCAGTCCTCAGGGTGCTGGGTGCTCAGTACTCAGGGAGCTGGGTGCTCAGTACTCAGGGTGCTGGGTGCTCAGTACTCGGGTGCTGGGTGCTCAGTGCTCAGGGTGCTGGGTGCTCAGTGCTTGGGGTGCTGGGTGCTCAGTGCTCAGTACTCAGGGTGCTGGGGGCTCAGTGCTCGGGGTGCTGGGTGCTCAGTGCTCAGTACTCAGGGTGCTGGGTGCTCAGTGCTCAGGGTGCTGGGTGCTCAGTGCTCAGGGTGCTGGGTGCTCAGTGCTCAGGGTGCTGGGTGCTCAGAGCTCAGGGTGCTCGGTGCTCAGTGCTCAGGGTGCTGGGTGCTCAGTACTCAGGGTGCTGGGTGCTCAGTGCTCGGGGTGCTGGGTGCTCAGTACTCAGGGTGCTGGGTGCTCAGTGCTCAGGGTGCTGGGTGCTCAGTGCTCAGGGTGCTGGGTGCTCAGTGCTCGGTGTGCTCGGTGCTCAGTACTCAGGGTGCTGGGTGCTCAGTGCTCGGGGTGCTCAGTACTCAGGGTGCTGTGTTTTCAGTGCTCAGGGTGCTGGGTACTCAGTACTCAGGGTGCTCGGTGCTTAGTACTCAGGGTGCTGGGTGCTCAGTACTCCGGGTGCTGGGTGCTCAGTGCTCAAGGTGCTGGGTGCTCAGAACTCAGGGTGATCATTGCTCAGGGTGCTGGGTGCTCAGTTCTCAGGGTGCTGGGTGCCCAGTACTCAGGGTGCTCAGTGCTCTATATTCAGGGTCCTCAGTGCTCATTACTAAGGGTGCTCAGTGATCAGGCTGCTGGGTGCTCAGTGCTCGGGGTGCTGGGTGCTCAGTCCTAAGGGTGCTGGGTGCTCAGTGCTCAGGGTGCTCGGTGCTCAGTGCTCAGGGTGCTGGGTGCTCAGTACTCAGGGTGCTGGGTGCTCAGTGCTCGGGGTGCTGGCTGCTCAGTACTCAGGGTGCTGGGTGCTCAGTGCTCAGGGTGCTGGGTGCTCAGTGCTCAGGGTGCTCGGTGCTTAGTACTCGGGGTGCTGGGTGCTCAGTACTCAGGGTTCTTGGTGCTCAGCTCTCAGGGTGCTGGGTGCTCAGTGCTCAGGGTGCTGGGTGCTCAGTACTCAGGGTGCTGGGTGCTCAGTACTCAGGGTGCTGGGTGCTCAGTTCTCAGGGTGCTGGGTGCTCAGTGCTCGGGGTGCTGGGTGCTCAGTGCTCGGTGTGCTCGGTGCTCAGTAATCAGGGTGCTGGGTGCTCAGTGCTCGGGGTGCTCAGTACTCAGGGTGCTGTGTGTTCAGTGCTCAGGGTGCTGGGTACTCAGTACTCAGGGTGCTCGGTGCTTAGTACTCAGGGTGCTGGGTGCTCAGTACTCCGGGTGCTCTGTGCTCAGTGCTCAAGGTGCTGGGTGCTCAGAACTCAGGGTGATCATTGCTCAGGGTGCTGGGTGCTCAGTTCTCAGGGTGCTGGGTGCCCAGTACTCAGGGTGCTCAGTGCTCAGTACTCAGGGTGCTCAGTGCTCAGTACTAAGGGTGCTCAGTGATCAGGCTGCTGGGTGCTCAGTACTCGGGGTGCTCGGTGCTCAGTCCTCAGGGTGCTGGGTGCTCAGTACTCAGGGAGCTGGGTGCTCAGTACTCAGGGTGCTGGGTGCTCAGTACTCGGGTGCTGGGTGCTCAGTGCTCAGGGTGCTGGGTGCTCAGTGCTTGGGGTGCTGGGTGCTCAGTGCTCAGTACTCAGGGTGCTGGGGGCTCAGTGCTCGGGGTGCTGGGTGCTCAGTGCTCAGTACTCAGGGTGCTGGGTGCTCAGTGCTCAGGGTGCTGGGTGCTCAGTGCTCAGGGTGCTGGGTGCTCAGTGCTCAGGGTGCTGGGTGCTCAGAGCTCAGGGTGCTCGGTGCTCAGTGCTCAGGGTGCTGGGTGCTCAGTACTCAGGGTGCTGGGTGCTCAGTGCTCGGGGTGCTGGGTGCTCAGTACTCAGGGTGCTGGGTGCTCAGTGCTCAGGGTGCTGGGTGCTCAGTGCTCAGGGTGCTCGGTGCTTAGTACTCGGGGTGCTGGGTGCTCAGTACTCAGGGTTCTGGGTGCTCAGTGCTCAGGGTGCTGGGTGCTCCGTGCTCAGGGTGCTGGGTGCTCAGTACTCAGGGTGCTGGGTACTCAGTACTCAGGGTGCTGGGTGCTCAGTTCTCAGGGTGCTGGGTGCTCAGTGCTCGGGGTGCTGGGTGCTCAGTGCTCGGTGTGCTCGGTGCTCAGTACTCAGGGTGCTGGGTGCTCAGTGCTCGGGGTGCTCAGAACTCAGGGTGCTGTGTGTTCAGTGCTCAGGGTGCTGGGTACTCAGTACTCAGGGTGCTCGGTGCTTAGTACTCAGGGTGCTGGGTGCTCAGTACTCCGGGTGCTGGGTGCTCAGTGCTCGGGGTGCTCTGTGCTCAGTGCTCAAGGTGCTGGGTGCTCAGTACTCAGGGTGATCATTGCTCAGGGTGCTGGGTGCTCAGTTCTCAGGGTGCTGCGTGCTCAGTGCTCGGGGTGCTGGGTGCTCAGTGCTCAGTACTCAGGGTGCTGGGTGCTCAGTGCTCAGGGTGCTGGGTGCTCAGTGCTCAGGGTGCTGGGTGCTCAGTGCTCAGGGTGCTCGGTGCTCAGTACGTTGGGTGCTCAGTACTCAGGGTGCTGGGTGCTCAGCGCTCAGGGTGCTGTGTGTTCAGTGCTCAGGGTGCTCGTTGCTCAGTACGTTGGGTGCCCAGTACTCAGGGTGCTGGGTGCTCAGTGCTCAGGGTGCTGGGTGCTCAGTGCTCAGGGTGCTGGGTGCTCAGTGCTCGGGGTGCTGGGTGCTCAGTGCTCGGGGTGCTGGGTGCTCAGTGCTCAGTACTCTGGGTGCTGGGTGCTCAGTGCTCAGGGTGCTGGGTGCTCAGTGCTCAGGGTGCTGTGTGTTCAATGCTAAGGGTGCTCGGTGCTCAGTACTTTGGGTGCTCAGTACTCAGGGTGCTGGGTGCTCAGTGCTCAGGGTGCTGGGTGGTCAGTGCTCGGGGTGCTGGGTGCTCAGTGCTCGGGGTGCTGGGTGCTCAGTACTCGGGGTGCTCAGTGCTCAGTACTCAGTGTGCTGGGTGCTCAGTGCTCAGGGTGCTGGGTGCTCAGTACTCAGGGTGCTGGGTGCCCGGAGCTCAGTACTCTGGGTGCTCAGTACTCAGGGTGCTGGGTGCTCAGTGCTCAGTACTCAGGGTGCTGGGTGCTCAGTGCTCGGGGTGCTAGGTGCTCAGTACTCAGGGTGCTGGGTGCTCAGTGCTCGGGGTGCTCGGTCCTCAGTACTCTGGGTGCTCAGTACTCAGGGTGCTGGGTGCTCAGTGCTCAGGGTGCTCGTTGCTTAGTACTCAGGGTGCTGGGTGCTCAGTACTCAGGGTGCTGGGTGCTCAGTGCTCAGGGTGCTGGGTGCTCAGTGCTCAGGGTGCTGGCTGCTCCGTGCTCAGGGTGCTCGGTGCTCAGTGCTCGGGGTGCTGGGTGCTCAGTACTCAGGGTGCTCAGTGCTCAGTGCTCTGGGTGCTGGGTGCTCTGTGCTCGGGGTGCTGGGTGCTCATTGCTCAGGGTGCTGGGTGCTCAGTACTCAGGGTGCTCAGTGCTCAGTGCTCGGGGTGCTGGGTGCTCAGTGCTCGGGGTGCTGGGTGCTCAGTTCTCAGGGTGCTGTGTGCTCAGTGCTCAGGGTTCTGGGTGCTCAGTGCTCGGGGCGCTGGGTACTCAGTGCTCGGGGTGCTCGGAGCTCAGTACTAAGTGTGCTGGGTGCTCAGTGCTCGGGGTGCTCAGTACTCAGGGTGCTGTGTGTTCAGTGCTCAGGGTGCTGGGTACTCAGTACTCAGGGTGCTCGGTGCTTAGTACTCAGGGTGCTGGGTGATCAGTACTCCGGGTGCTGGGTGCTCAGTGCTCAAGGTGCTGGGTGCTCAGAACTCAGGGTGATCATTGCTCAGGGTGCTGGGTGCTCAGTTCTCAGGGTGCTGGGTGCCCAGTACTCAGGGTGCTCAGTGCTCAGTATTCAGGGTGCTCAGTGCTCATTACTAAGGGTGCTCAGTGATCAGGCTGCTGGGTGCTCAGTGCTCGGGGTGCTGGGTGCTCAGTCCTAAGGGTGCTGGGTGCTCAGTGCTCAGGGTGCTCGGTGCTCAGTGCTCAGGGTGCTGGGTGCTCAGTACTCAGGGTGCTGGGTGCTCAGTGCTCGGGGTGCTGGGTGCTCAGTACTCAGGGTGCTGGGTGCTCAGTGCTCAGGGTGCTGGGTGCTCAGTGCTCAGGGTGCTCGGTGCTTAGTACTCGGGGTGCTGGGTGCTCAGTACTCAGGGTTCTTGGTGCTCAGCTCTCAGGGTGCTGGGTGCTCAGTGCTCAGGGTGCTGGGTGCTCAGTACTCAGGGTGCTGGGTGCTCAGTACTCAGGGTGCTGGGTGCTCAGTTCTCAGGGTGCTGGGTGCTCAGTGCTCGGGGTGCTGGGTGCTCAGTGCTCGGTGTGCTGGGTGCTCAGTACTCAGGGTGCTGGGTGCTCAGTACTCAGGGTGCTGGGTGCTCAGTTCTCAGGGTGCTGGGTGCTCAGTGCTCGGGGTGCTGGGTGCTCAGTGCTCGGTGTGCTCGGTGCTCAGTACTCAGGGTGCTGGGTGCTCAGTGCTCGGGGTGCTCAGTACTCAGGGTGCTGTGTGTTCAGTGCTCAGGGTGCTGGGTACTCAGTACTCAGGGTGCTCGGTGCTTAGTACTCAGGGTGCTGGGTGCTCAGTACTCCGGGTGCTCTGTGCTCAGTGCTCAAGGTGCTGGGTGCTCAGAACTCAGGGTGATCCTTGCTCAGGGTGCTGGGTGCTCAGTTCTCAGGGTGCTGGGTGCCCAGTACTCAGGGTGCTCAGTGCTCAGTACTCAGGGTGCTCAGTGCTCAGTACTAAGGGTGCTCAGTGATCAGGCTGCTGGGTGCTCAGTACTCGGGGTGCTCGGTGCTCAGTCCTCAGGGTGCTGGGTGCTCAGTACTCAGGGAGCTGGGTGCTCAGTACTCAGGGTGCTGGGTGCTCAGTACTCGGGTGCTGGGTGCTCAGTGCTCAGAGTGCTGGGTGCTCAGTCCTAAGGGTGCTGGGTGCTCAGTACTCAGGGTGCTGGGTGCTCAGTGCTCAGGGTACTGGGTGCTCAGTGCTCAGGGTGCTGGGTACTCAGTGCTCGGGGTGCTGGGTGCTCAGTGCTCAGGGTGCTGGGTGCTCAGTGCTCGGGGTGCTGGGTGCTCAGTGCTCAGTACTCAGGGTGCTGGGTGCTCAGTGCTCAGGGTGCTGGGTTCTCAGTGCTCAGGGTACTGGGTGCTCAGTGCTCAGGGTGCTGGGTACTCAGTGCTCGGGGTGCTGGGTGCTCAGTACTCAGGGTGCTGGGTGCTCAGTTCTCAGGGTGCTGGGTGCCCAGTACTCAGGGTGCTCAGTGCTCAGTACTCAGGGTGCTCAGTGCTCAGTACTCAGGGTGCTCAGTGCTCAGGGTGCTGGGTGCTCAGTGCTCGGGGTGCTGGGTGCTCAGTCCTCAGGGTGCTGGGTGCTGAGTGCTCAGGGTGCTCGGTGCTCAGTGCTCAGGGTGCTGGGTGCTCAGTACTCAGGGTGCTGGGTGCGCAGTGCTCGGGGTGCTGGGTGCTCAGTGCTCAGGGTGCTGGGTGCTCAGTGCTCAGGGTGCTGGTTGCTCAGTACTCGGGGTGCTGGGTGCTCAGTACTCAGGGTGCTGGGTGCTCAGTACTCAGGGTGCTGGGTGATCAGTACTCGGGTGCTGGGTGCTCAGTGCTCGGGGTGCTGGGTGCTCAGTGCTCAGTACTCAGGGTGCTGGGTGCTCAGTGCTCGGGGTGCTGGGTGCACAGTGCTCAGTACTCAGGGTGCTGGGTGCTCAGTGCTCAGGGTGCTGGGTACTCAGTGCTCGGGGTGCTGGGTGCTCAGTACTCAGGGTGCTGGGTGCTCAGTACTCAGGGTGCTCAGTGCTCAGTACTCAGGGTGCTCAGTGCTCAGTACTCAGGGTGCTCAGTGCTCAGGGTGCTGGGTGCTCAGTGCTCGGGGTGCTGGGTGCTCAGTCCTAAGGGTGCTGGGTGCTCAGTGCTCAGGGTGCTCGGTGCTCAGTGCTCAGGGTGCTGGGTGCTCAGTACTCAGGGTGCTGGGTGCTCAGTGCTCGGGGTGCTGGGTGCTCAGTACTCAGGGTGCTGGGTGCTCAGTGCTCAGGGTGCTGGGTGCTCAGTGCTCAGGGTGCTCGGTGCTTAGTACTCGGGGTGCTGGGTGCTCAGTACTCAGGGTTCTGGGTGCTCAGTGCTCAGGGTGCTGGGTGCTCAGTGCTCAGGGTGCTGGGTGCTCAGTACTCAGGGTGCTGGGTGCTCAGTACTCAGGGTGCTGGGTGCTCAGTTCTCAGGGTGCTGGGTGCTCAGTGCTCGGGGTGCTGGGTGCTCAGTGCTCGGTGTGCTCGGTGCTCAGTACTCAGGGTGCTGGGTGCTCAGTGCTCGGGGTGCTCAGTACTCAGGGTGCTGTGTGTTCAGTGCTCAGGGTGCTGGGTACTCAGTACTCAGGGTGCTCGGTGCTTAGTACTCAGGGTGCTGGGTGCTCAGTACTCCGGGTGCTGGGTGCTCAGTGCTCAAGTTGCTGGGTGCTCAGAACTCAGGGTGATCATTGCTCAGGGTGCTGGGTGCTCAGTTCTCAGGGTGCTGGGTGCCCAGTACTCAGGGTGCTCAGTGCTCAGTACTCAGGGTGCTCAGTGCTCAGTACTAAGGGTGCTCAGTGATCAGGCTGCTGGGTGCTCAGTGCTCGCGGTGCTGGGTGCTCAGTCCTAAGGGTGCTGGGTGCTCAGTGCTCAGGGTGCTCGGTGCTCAGTGCTCAGGGTGCTGGGTGCTCAGTACTCAGGGTGCTGGGTGCTCAGTGCTCGGGGTGCTGGGTGCTCAGTACTCAGGGTGCTGGGTGCTCAGTGCTCAGGGTGCTGGGTGCTCAGTGCTCAGGGTGCTCGGTGCTTAGTACTCGGGGTGCTGGGTGCTCAGTACTCAGGGTTCTGGGTGCTCAGTGCTCAGGGTGCTGGGTGCTCAGTGCTCAGGGTGCTGGGTGCTCAGTACTCAGGGTGCTGGGTGATCAGTACTCAGGGTGCTGGGTGCTCAGTTCTCAGGGTGCTGGGTGCTCAGTGCTCGGGGTGCTGGGTGCTCAGTGCTCGGTGTGCTCGGTGCTCAGTACTCAGGGTGCTGGGTGCTCAGTGCTCGGGGTGCTCAGTACTCAGGGTGCTGTGTGTTCAGTGCTCAGGGTGCTGGGTACTCAGTACTCAGGGTGCTCGGTGCTTAGTACTCAGGGTGCTGGGTGCTCAGTACTCCGGGTGCTCTGTGCTCAGTGCTCAAGGTGCTGGGTGCTCAGAACTCAGGGTGATCATTGCTCAGGGTGCTGGGTGCTCAGTTCTCAGGGTGCTGGGTGCCCAGTACTCAGGGTGCTCAGTGCTCAGTACTCAGGGTGCTCAGTGCTCAGTACTAAGGGTGCTCAGTGATCAGGCTGCTGGGTGCTCAGTACTCGGGGTGCTCGGTGCTCAGTCCTCAGGGTGCTGGGTGCTCAGTACTCAGGGAGCTGGGTGCTCAGTACTCAGGGTGCTGGGTGCTCAGTACTCGGGTGCTGGGTGCTCAGTGCTCAGGGTGCTGGGTGCTCAGTGCTTGGGGTGCTGGGTGCTCAGTGCTCAGTACTCAGGGTGCTGGGGGCTCAGTGCTCGGGGTGCTGGGTGCTCAGTGCTCAGTACTCAGGGTGCTGGGTGCTCAGTGCTCAGGGTGCTGGGTGCTCAGTGCTCAGGGTGCTGGGTGCTCAGTGCTCAGGGTGCTGGGTGCTCAGAGCTCAGGGTGCTCGGTGCTCAGTGCTCAGGGTGCTGGGTGCTCAGTACTCAGGGTGCTGGGTGCTCAGTGCTCGGGGTGCTGGGTGCTCAGTACTCAGGGTGCTGGGTGCTCAGTGCTCAGGGTGCTGGGTGCTCAGTGCTCAGGGTGCTGGGTGCTCAGTGCTCGGTGTGCTCGGTGCTCAGTACTCAGGGTGCTGGGTGCTCAGTGCTCGGGGTGCTCAGTACTCAGGGTGCTGTGTGTTCAGTGCTCAGGGTGCTGGGTACTCAGTACTCAGGGTGCTCGGTGCTTAGTACTCAGGGTGCTGGGTGCTCAGTACTCCGGGTGCTGGGTGCTCAGTGCTCAAGGTGCTGGGTGCTCAGAACTCAGGGTGATCATTGCTCAGGGTGCTGGGTGCTCAGTTCTCAGGGTGCTGGGTGCCCAGTACTCAGGGTGCTCAGTGCTCAGTATTCAGGGTCCTCAGTGCTCATTACTAAGGGTGCTCAGTGATCAGGCTGCTGGGTGCTCAGTGCTCGGGGTGCTGGGTGCTCAGTCCTAAGGGTGCTGGGTGCTCAGTGCTCAGGGTGCTCGGTGCTCAGTGCTCAGGGTGCTGGGTACTCAGTGCTCGGGGTGCTGGGTGCTCAGTGCTCAGGGTGCTGGGTGCTCAGTGCTCGGGGTGCTGGGTGCTCAGTGCTCAGTACTCAGGGTGCTGGGTGCTCAGTGCTCAGGGTGCTGGGTTCTCAGTGCTCAGGGTACTGGGTGCTCAGTGCTCAGGGTGCTGGGTACTCAGTGCTCGGGGTGCTGGGTGCTCAGTACTCAGGGTGCTGGGTGCTCAGTTCTCAGGGTGCTGGGTGCCCAGTACTCAGGGTGCTCAGTGCTCAGTACTCAGGGTGCTCAGTGCTCAGTACTCAGGGTGCTCAGTGCTCAGGGTGCTGGGTGCTCAGTGCTCGGGGTGCTGGGTGCTCAGTCCTCAGGGTGCTGGGTGCTGAGTGCTCAGGGTGCTCGGTGCTCAGTGCTCAGGGTGCTGGGTGCTCAGTACTCAGGGTGCTGGGTGCGCAGTGCTCGGGGTGCTGGGTGCTCAGTGCTCAGGGTGCTGGGTGCTCAGTGCTCAGGGTGCTGGTTGCTCAGTACTCGGGGTGCTGGGTGCTCAGTACTCAGGGTGCTGGGTGCTCAGTACTCAGGGTGCTGGGTGATCAGTACTCGGGTGCTGGGTGCTCAGTGCTCGGGGTGCTGGGTGCTCAGTGCTCAGTACTCAGGGTGCTGGGTGCTCAGTGCTCGGGGTGCTGGGTGCACAGTGCTCAGTACTCAGGGTGCTGGGTGCTCAGTGCTCAGGGTGCTGGGTACTCAGTGCTCGGGGTGCTGGGTGCTCAGTACTCAGGGTGCTGGGTGCTCAGTACTCAGGGTGCTCAGTGCTCAGTACTCAGGGTGCTCAGTGCTCAGTACTCAGGGTGCTCAGTGCTCAGGGTGCTGGGTGCTCAGTGCTCGGGGTGCTGGGTGCTCAGTCCTAAGGGTGCTGGGTGCTCAGTGCTCAGGGTGCTCGGTGCTCAGTGCTCAGGGTGCTGGGTGCTCAGTACTCAGGGTGCTGGGTGCTCAGTGCTCGGGGTGCTGGGTGCTCAGTACTCAGGGTGCTGGGTGCTCAGTGCTCAGGGTGCTGGGTGCTCAGTGCTCAGGGTGCTCGGTGCTTAGTACTCGGGGTGCTGGGTGCTCAGTACTCAGGGTTCTGGGTGCTCAGTGCTCAGGGTGCTGGGTGCTCAGTGCTCAGGGTGCTGGGTGCTCAGTACTCAGGGTGCTGGGTGCTCAGTACTCAGGGTGCTGGGTGCTCAGTTCTCAGGGTGCTGGGTGCTCAGTGCTCGGGGTGCTGGGTGCTCAGTGCTCGGTGTGCTCGGTGCTCAGTACTCAGGGTGCTGGGTGCTCAGTGCTCGGGGTGCTCAGTACTCAGGGTGCTGTGTGTTCAGTGCTCAGGGTGCTGGGTACTCAGTACTCAGGGTGCTCGGTGCTTAGTACTCAGGGTGCTGGGTGCTCAGTACTCCGGGTGCTGGGTGCTCAGTGCTCAAGTTGCTGGGTGCTCAGAACTCAGGGTGATCATTGCTCAGGGTGCTGGGTGCTCAGTTCTCAGGGTGCTGGGTGCCCAGTACTCAGGGTGCTCAGTGCTCAGTACTCAGGGTGCTCAGTGCTCAGTACTAAGGGTGCTCAGTGATCAGGCTGCTGGGTGCTCAGTGCTCGCGGTGCTGGGTGCTCAGTCCTAAGGGTGCTGGGTGCTCAGTGCTCAGGGTGCTCGGTGCTCAGTGCTCAGGGTGCTGGGTGCTCAGTACTCAGGGTGCTGGGTGCTCAGTGCTCGGGGTGCTGGGTGCTCAGTACTCAGGGTGCTGGGTGCTCAGTGCTCAGGGTGCTGGGTGCTCAGTGCTCAGGGTGCTCGGTGCTTAGTACTCGGGGTGCTGGGTGCTCAGTACTCAGGGTTCTGGGTGCTCAGTGCTCAGGGTGCTGGGTGCTCAGTGCTCAGGGTGCTGGGTGCTCAGTACTCAGGGTGCTGGGTGATCAGTACTCAGGGTGCTGGGTGCTCAGTTCTCAGGGTGCTGGGTGCTCAGTGCTCGGGGTGCTGGGTGCTCAGTGCTCGGTGTGCTCGGTGCTCAGTACTCAGGGTGCTGGGTGCTCAGTGCTCGGGGTGCTCAGTACTCAGGGTGCTGTGTGTTCAGTGCTCAGGGTGCTGGGTACTCAGTACTCAGGGTGCTCGGTGCTTAGTACTCAGGGTGCTGGGTGCTCAGTACTCCGGGTGCTCTGTGCTCAGTGCTCAAGGTGCTGGGTGCTCAGAACTCAGGGTGATCATTGCTCAGGGTGCTGGGTGCTCAGTTCTCAGGGTGCTGGGTGCCCAGTACTCAGGGTGCTCAGTGCTCAGTACTCAGGGTGCTCAGTGCTCAGTACTAAGGGTGCTCAGTGATCAGGCTGCTGGGTGCTCAGTACTCGGGGTGCTCGGTGCTCAGTCCTCAGGGTGCTGGGTGCTCAGTACTCAGGGAGCTGGGTGCTCAGTACTCAGGGTGCTGGGTGCTCAGTACTCGGGTGCTGGGTGCTCAGTGCTCAGGGTGCTGGGTGCTCAGTGCTTGGGGTGCTGGGTGCTCAGTGCTCAGTACTCAGGGTGCTGGGGGCTCAGTGCTCGGGGTGCTGGGTGCTCAGTGCTCAGTACTCAGGGTGCTGGGTGCTCAGTGCTCAGGGTGCTGGGTGCTCAGTGCTCAGGGTGCTGGGTGCTCAGTGCTCAGGGTGCTGGGTGCTCAGAGCTCAGGGTGCTCGGTGCTCAGTGCTCAGGGTGCTGGGTGCTCAGTACTCAGGGTGCTGGGTGCTCAGTGCTCGGGGTGCTGGGTGCTCAGTACTCAGGGTGCTGGGTGCTCAGTGCTCAGGGTGCTGGGTGCTCAGTGCTCAGGGTGCTGGGTGCTCAGTGCTCGGTGTGCTCGGTGCTCAGTACTCAGGGTGCTGGGTGCTCAGTGCTCGGGGTGCTCAGTACTCAGGGTGCTGTGTTTTCAGTGCTCAGGGTGCTGGGTACTCAGTACTCAGGGTGCTCGGTGCTTAGTACTCAGGGTGCTGGGTGCTCAGTACTCCGGGTGCTGGGTGCTCAGTGCTCAAGGTGCTGGGTGCTCAGAACTCAGGGTGATCATTGCTCAGGGTGCTGGGTGCTCAGTTCTCAGGGTGCTGGGTGCCCAGTACTCAGGGTGCTCAGTGCTCTATATTCAGGGTCCTCAGTGCTCATTACTAAGGGTGCTCAGTGATCAGGCTGCTGGGTGCTCAGTGCTCGGGGTGCTGGGTGCTCAGTCCTAAGGGTGCTGGGTGCTCAGTGCTCAGGGTGCTCGGTGCTCAGTGCTCAGGGTGCTGGGTGCTCAGTACTCAGGGTGCTGGGTGCTCAGTGCTCGGGGTGCTGGGTGCTCAGTACTCAGGGTGCTGGGTGCTCAGTGCTCAGGGTGCTGGGTGCTCAGTGCTCAGGGTGCTCGGTGCTTAGTACTCGGGGTGCTGGGTGCTCAGTACTCAGGGTTCTTGGTGCTCAGCTCTCAGGGTGCTGGGTGCTCAGTGCTCAGGGTGCTGGGTGCTCAGTACTCAGGGTGCTGGGTGCTCAGTACTCAGGGTGCTGGGTGCTCAGTTCTCAGGGTGCTGGGTGCTCAGTGCTCGGGGTGCTGGGTGCTCAGTGCTCGGTGTGCTCGGTGCTCAGTAATCAGGGTGCTGGGTGCTCAGTGCTCGGGGTGCTCAGTACTCAGGGTGCTGTGTGTTCAGTGCTCAGGGTGCTGGGTACTCAGTACTCAGGGTGCTCGGTGCTTAGTACTCAGGGTGCTGGGTGCTCAGTACTCCGGGTGCTCTGTGCTCAGTGCTCAAGGTGCTGGGTGCTCAGAACTCAGGGTGATCATTGCTCAGGGTGCTGGGTGCTCAGTTCTCAGGGTGCTGGGTGCCCAGTACTCAGGGTGCTCAGTGCTCAGTACTCAGGGTGCTCAGTGCTCAGTACTAAGGGTGCTCAGTGATCAGGCTGCTGGGTGCTCAGTACTCGGGGTGCTCGGTGCTCAGTCCTCAGGGTGCTGGGTGCTCAGTACTCAGGGAGCTGGGTGCTCAGTACTCAGGGTGCTGGGTGCTCAGTACTCGGGTGCTGGGTGCTCAGTGCTCAGGGTGCTGGGTGCTCAGTGCTTGGGGTGCTGGGTGCTCAGTGCTCAGTACTCAGGGTGCTGGGGGCTCAGTGCTCGGGGTGCTGGGTGCTCAGTGCTCAGTACTCAGGGTGCTGGGTGCTCAGTGCTCAGGGTGCTGGGTGCTCAGTGCTCAGGGTGCTGGGTGCTCAGTGCTCAGGGTGCTGGGTGCTCAGAGCTCAGGGTGCTCGGTGCTCAGTGCTCAGGGTGCTGGGTGCTCAGTACTCAGGGTGCTGGGTGCTCAGTGCTCGGGGTGCTGGGTGCTCAGTACTCAGGGTGCTGGGTGCTCAGTGCTCAGGGTGCTGGGTGCTCAGTGCTCAGGGTGCTCGGTGCTTAGTACTCGGGGTGCTGGGTGCTCAGTACTCAGGGTTCTGGGTGCTCAGTGCTCAGGGTGCTGGGTGCTCCGTGCTCAGGGTGCTGGGTGCTCAGTACTCAGGGTGCTGGGTACTCAGTACTCAGGGTGCTGGGTGCTCAGTTCTCAGGGTGCTGGGTGCTCAGTGCTCGGGGTGCTGGGTGCTCAGTGCTCGGGGTGCTCGGTGCTCAGTACTCAGGGTGCTGGGTGCTCAGTGCTCGGGGTGCTCAGAACTCAGGGTGCTGTGTGTTCAGTGCTCAGGGTGCTGGGTACTCAGTACTCAGGGTGCTCGGTGCTTAGTACTCAGGGTGCTGGGTGCTCAGTACTCCGGGTGCTGGGTGCTCAGTGCTCGGGGTGCTCTGTGCTCAGTGCTCAAGGTGCTGGGTGCTCAGTACTCAGGGTGATCATTGCTCAGGGTGCTGGGTGCTCAGTTCTCAGGGTGCTGCGTGCTCAGTGCTCGGGGTGCTGGGTGCTCAGTGCTCAGTACTCAGGGTGCTGGGTGCTCAGTGCTCAGGGTGCTGGGTGCTCAGTGCTCAGGGTGCTGGGTGCTCAGTGCTCAGGGTGCTCGGTGCTCAGTACGTTGGGTGCTCAGTACTCAGGGTGCTGGGTGCTCAGCGCTCAGGGTGCTGTGTGTTCAGTGCTCAGGGTGCTCGTTGCTCAGTACGTTGGGTGCCCAGTACTCAGGGTGCTGGGTGCTCAGTGCTCAGGGTGCTGGGTGCTCAGTGCTCAGGGTGCTGGGTGCTCAGTGCTCGGGGTGCTGGGTGCTCAGTGCTCGGGGTGCTGGGTGCTCAGTGCTCAGTACTCTGGGTGCTGGGTGCTCAGTGCTCAGGGTGCTGGGTGCTCAGTGCTCAGGGTGCTGTGTGTTCAATGCTAAGGGTGCTCGGTGCTCAGTACTTTGGGTGCTCAGTACTCAGGGTGCTGGGTGCTCAGTGCTCAGGGTGCTGGGTGGTCAGTGCTCGGGGTGCTGGGTGCTCAGTGCTCGGGGTGCTGGGTGCTCAGTACTCGGGGTGCTCAGTGCTCAGTACTCAGTGTGCTGGGTGCTCAGTGCTCAGGGTGCTGGGTGCTCAGTACTCAGGGTGCTGGGTGCCCGGAGCTCAGTACTCTGGGTGCTCAGTACTCAGGGTGCTGGGTGCTCAGTGCTCAGTACTCAGGGTGCTGGGTGCTCAGTGCTCGGGGTGCTAGGTGCTCAGTACTCAGGGTGCTGGGTGCTCAGTGCTCGGGGTGCTCGGTCCTCAGTACTCTGGGTGCTCAGTACTCAGGGTGCTGGGTGCTCAGTGCTCAGGGTGCTCGTTGCTTAGTACTCAGGGTGCTGGGTGCTCAGTACTCAGGGTGCTGGGTGCTCAGTGCTCAGGGTGCTGGGTGCTCAGTGCTCAGGGTGCTGGCTGCTCCGTGCTCAGGGTGCTCGGTGCTCAGTGCTCGGGGTGCTGGGTGCTCAGTACTCAGGGTGCTCAGTGCTCAGTGCTCTGGGTGCTGGGTGCTCTGTGCTCGGAGTGCTGGGTGCTCATTGCTCAGGGTGCTGGGTGCTCAGTACTCAGGGTGCTCAGTGCTCAGTGCTCGGGGTGCTGGGTGCTCAGTGCTCGGGGTGCTGGGTGCTCAGTTCTCAGGGTGCTGTGTGCTCAGTGCTCAGGGTTCTGGGTGCTCAGTGCTCGGGGCGCTGGGTACTCAGTGCTCGGGGTGCTCGGAGCTCAGTACTAAGTGTGCTGGGTGCTCAGTGCTCGGGGTGCTCAGTACTCAGGGTGCTGTGTGTTCAGTGCTCAGGGTGCTGGGTACTCAGTACTCAGGGTGCTCGGTGCTTAGTACTCAGGGTGCTGGGTGATCAGTACTCCGGGTGCTGGGTGCTCAGTGCTCAAGGTGCTGGGTGCTCAGAACTCAGGGTGATCATTGCTCAGGGTGCTGGGTGCTCAGTTCTCAGGGTGCTGGGTGCCCAGTACTCAGGGTGCTCAGTGCTCAGTATTCAGGGTGCTCAGTGCTCATTACTAAGGGTGCTCAGTGATCAGGCTGCTGGGTGCTCAGTGCTCGGGGTGCTGGGTGCTCAGTCCTAAGGGTGCTGGGTGCTCAGTGCTCAGGGTGCTCGGTGCTCAGTGCTCAGGGTGCTGGGTGCTCAGTACTCAGGGTGCTGGGTGCTCAGTGCTCGGGGTGCTGGGTGCTCAGTACTCAGGGTGCTGGGTGCTCAGTGCTCAGGGTGCTGGGTGCTCAGTGCTCAGGGTGCTCGGTGCTTAGTACTCGGGGTGCTGGGTGCTCAGTACTCAGGGTTCTTGGTGCTCAGCTCTCAGGGTGCTGGGTGCTCAGTGCTCAGGGTGCTGGGTGCTCAGTACTCAGGGTGCTGGGTGCTCAGTACTCAGGGTGCTGGGTGCTCAGTTCTCAGGGTGCTGGGTGCTCAGTGCTCGGGGTGCTGGGTGCTCAGTGCTCGGTGTGCTCGGTGCTCAGTAATCAGGGTGCTGGGTGCTCAGTGCTCGGGGTGCTCAGTACTCAGGGTGCTGTGTGTTCAGTGCTCAGGGTGCTGGGTACTCAGTACTCAGGGTGCTCGGTGCTTAGTACTCAGGGTGCTGGGTGCTCAGTACTCCGGGTGCTCTGTGCTCAGTGCTCAAGGTGCTGGGTGCTCAGAACTCAGGGTGATCATTGCTCAGGGTGCTGGGTGCTCAGTTCTCAGGGTGCTGGGTGCCCAGTACTCAGGGTGCTCAGTGCTCAGTACTCAGGGTGCTCAGTGCTCAGTACTAAGGGTGCTCAGTGATCAGGCTGCTGGGTGCTCAGTACTCGGGGTGCTCGGTGCTCAGTCCTCAGGGTGCTGGGTGCTCAGTACTCAGGGAGCTGGGTGCTCAGTACTCAGGGTGCTGGGTGCTCAGTACTCGGGTGCTGGGTGCTCAGTGCTCAGGGTGCTGGGTGCTCAGTGCTTGGGGTGCTGGGTGCTCAGTGCTCAGTACTCAGGGTGCTGGGGGCTCAGTGCTCGGGGTGCTGGGTGCTCAGTGCTCAGTACTCAGGGTGCTGGGTGCTCAGTGCTCAGGGTGCTGGGTGCTCAGTGCTCAGGGTGCTGGGTGCTCAGTGCTCAGGGTGCTGGGTGCTCAGAGCTCAGGGTGCTCGGTGCTCAGTGCTCAGGGTGCTGGGTGCTCAGTACTCAGGGTGCTGGGTGCTCAGTGCTCGGGGTGCTGGGTGCTCAGTACTCAGGGTGCTGGGTGCTCAGTGCTCAGGGTGCTGGGTGCTCAGTGCTCAGGGTGCTCGGTGCTTAGTACTCGGGGTGCTGGGTGCTCAGTACTCAGGGTTCTGGGTGCTCAGTGCTCAGGGTGCTGGGTGCTCCGTGCTCAGGGTGCTGGGTGCTCAGTACTCAGGGTGCTGGGTACTCAGTACTCAGGGTGCTGGGTGCTCAGTTCTCAGGGTGCTGGGTGCTCAGTGCTCGGGGTGCTGGATGCTCAGTGCTCGGGGTGCTCGGTGCTCAGTACTCAGGGTGCTGGGTGCTCAGTGCTCGGGGTGCTCAGAACTCAGGGTGCTGTGTGTTCAGTGCTCAGGGTGCTGGGTACTCAGTACTCAGGGTGCTCGGTGCTTAGTACTCAGGGTGCTGGGTGCTCAGTACTCCGGGTGCTGGGTGCTCAGTGCTCGGGGTGCTCTGTGCTCAGTGCTCAAGGTGCTGGGTGCTCAGTACTCAGGGTGATCATTGCTCAGGGTGCTGGGTGCTCAGTTCTCAGGGTGCTGCGTGCTCAGTGCTCGGGGTGCTGGGTGCTCAGTGCTCAGTACTCAGGGTGCTGGGTGCTCAGTGCTCAGGGTGCTGGGTGCTCAGTGCTCAGGGTGCTGGGTGCTCAGTGCTCAGGGTGCTCGGTGCTCAGTACGTTGGGTGCTCAGTACTCAGGGTGCTGGGTGCTCAGCGCTCAGGGTGCTGTGTGTTCAGTGCTCAGGGTGCTCGTTGCTCAGTACGTTGGGTGCCCAGTACTCAGGGTGCTGGGTGCTCAGTGCTCAGGGTGCTGGGTGCTCAGTGCTCAGGGTGCTGGGTGCTCAGTGCTCGGGGTGCTGGGTGCTCAGTGCTCGGGGTGCTGGGTGCTCAGTGCTCAGTACTCTGGGTGCTGGGTGCTCAGTGCTCAGGGTGCTGGGTGCTCAGTGCTCAGGGTGCTGTGTGTTCAGTGCTAAGGGTGCTCGGTGCTCAGTACGTTGGGTGCTCAGTACTCAGGGTGCTGGGTGCTCAGTGCTCAGGGTGCTGGGTGGTCAGTGCTCGGGGTGCTGGGTGCTCAGTGCTCGGGGTGCTGGGTGCTCAGTACTCGGGGTGCTCAGTGCTCAGTACTCAGTGTGCTGGGTGCTCAGTGCTCAGGGTGCTGGGTGCTCAGTACTCAGGGTGCTGGGTGCCCGGTGCTCAGTACTCTGGGTGCTCAGTACTCAGGGTGCTGGGTGCTCAGTGCTCAGTACTCAGGGTGCTGGGTGCTCAGTGCTCGGGGTGCTAGGTGCTCAGTACTCAGGGTGCTGGGTGCTCAGTGCTCGGGGTGCTCGGTCCTCAGTACTCTGGGTGCTCAGTACTCAGGGTGCTGGGTGCTCAGTGCTCAGGGTGCTCGTTGCTTAGTACTCAGGGTGCTGGGTGCTCAGTACTCAGGGTGCTGGGTGCTCAGTGCTCAGGGTGCTGGGTGCTCAGTGCTCAGGGTGCTGGCTGCTCCGTGCTCAGGGTGCTCGGTGCTCAGTGCTCGGGGTGCTGGGTGCTCAGTACTCAGGGTGCTCAGTGCTCAGTGCTCTGGGTGCTGGGTGCTCTGTGCTCGGGGTGCTGGGTGCTCATTGCTCAGGGTGCTGGGTGCTCAGTACTCAGGGTGCTCAGTGCTCAGTGCTCGGGGTGCTGGGTGCTCAGTGCTCGGGGTGCTGGGTGCTCAGTTCTCAGGGTGCTGTGTGCTCAGTGCTCAGGGTTCTGGGTGCTCAGTGCTCGGGGCGCTGGGTACTCAGTGCTCGGGGTGCTCGGAGCTCAGTACTAAGTGTGCTGGGTGCTCAGTGCTCGGGGTGCTCGGTGCTCAGTACTCAGGGTGCTGGGTGCTCAGTGCTCGGGGTGCTCGGTGCTCAGTACGTTGTGTGCTCACTACTCAGGGTGCTGGGTGCTCAGTGCTCAGGGTGCTGGGTGCTGAGTGCTCAGGGTGCTGGGTGCTCAGTGCTCAGGGTGCTGGGTGCTCAGTACTCAGGGTGCTGGGTGCTCAGTGCTCGGGGTGCAGGGTGCTGAGTGCTCAGGGTGCTGGGTGCTCAGTGCTCAGGGTGCTGGGTGCTCAGTACTCGGGGTGCTGGGTGCTCAGTACTCAGGGTGCTGGGTGCTCAGTACTCAGGGTGCTGGGTGATCAGTACTCGGGTGCTGGGTGCTCAGTGCTCAGAGTGCTGGGTGCTCAGTGCTCGGGGTGCTGGGTGGTCAGTGCTCAGTACTCAGGGTGCTGGGTGCTCAGTGCTCTTGGTGCTGGGTGCACAGTGCTCAGTACTCAGGGTGCTGAGTGCTCAGTGCTCAGGGTGCTGGGTGCTCAGTGCTCAGGGTGCTGGGTTCTCAGTGCTCAGGGTACTGGGTGCTCAGTGCTCAGGGTGCTGGGTACTCAGTGCTCGGGGTGCTGGGTGCTCAGTACTCAGGGTGCTGGATGCTCAGTACTCAGGGTGCTCAGTGCTCAGTACTCAGGGTGCTCAGTGCTCAGGGTGCTGGGTTCTCTGTGCTCGGGGTGCTGGGTGCTCAGTCCTCAGGGTGCTGGGTGCTGAGTGCTCAGGGTGCTCGGTGCTCAGTGCTCAGGGTGCTGGGTGCTCAGTACTCAGGGTGCTGGGTGCTCAGTGCTCGGGGTGCTGGGTGCTCAGTGCTCAGGGCTCTGGGTGCTCAGTGCTCAGGGTGCTGGTTGCTCAGTACTCGGGGTGCTGGGTGCTCAGTACTCAGGGTGCTGGGAGCTCAGTACTCAGGGTGCTGGGTGATCAGTACTCGGGTGCTGGGTGCTCAATGCTCGGGGTGCTGGGTGCTCAGTGCTCAGTACTCAGGGTGCTTTGTGCTCAGTGCTCGGGGTGCTGGGTGCACAGTGCTCAGTACTCAGGGTGCTGGGTGCTCAGTGCTCAGGGTGCTGGGTACTCAGTGCTCGGGGTGCTGGGTGCTCAGTACTCAGGGTGCTGGGTGCTCAGTACTCAGGGTGCTCAGTGCTCAGTACTCAGGGTGCTCAGTGCTCAGTACTCAGGGTGCTCAGTGCTCAGGGTGCTGGGTGCTCAGTGCTCGGGGTGCTGGGTGCTCAGTCCTAAGGGTGCTGGGTGCTCAGTGCTCAGGGTGCTCGGTGCTCAGTGCTCAGGGTGCTGGGTGCTCAGTACTCAGGGTGCTGGGTGCTCAGTGCTCGGGGTGCTGGGTGCTCAGTACTCAGGGTGCTGGGTGCTCAGTGCTCAGGGTGCTGGGTGCTCAGTGCTCAGGGTGCTCGGTGCTTAGTACTCGGGGTTCTGGGTGCTCAGTACTCAGGGTTCTGGGTGCTCAGTGCTCAGGGTGCTGGGTGCTCAGTGCTCAGGGTGCTGGGTGCTCAGTACTCAGGGTGCTGGGTGCTCAGTACTCAGGGTGCTGGGTGCTAAGTTCTCAGGGTGCTGGGTGCTCAGTGCTCGGGGTGCTGGGTGCTCAGTGCTCGGTGTGCTCGGTGCTCAGTACTCAGGGTGCTGGGTGCTCAGTGTTCGGGGTGCTCAGTACTCAGGGTGCTGTGTGTTCAGTGCTCAGGGTGCTGGGTACTCAGTACTCAGGGTGCTCGGTGCTTAGTACTCCGGGTGCTGGGTGCTCAGTACTCCGGGTGCTGGGTGCTCTGTGCTCGGGGTGCTCTGTGCTCAGTGCTCAAGGTGCTGGGTGCTCAGAACTCAGGGTGATCATTGCTCAGGGTGCTGGGTGCTCAGTTCTCAGGGTGCTGGGTGCCCAGTACTCAGGGTGCTCAGTGCTCAGTACTCAGGGTGCTCAGTGCTCAGTACAAAGGGTGCTCAGTGATCAGGCTGCTGGGTGCTCAGTACTCGGGGTGCTCGGTGCTCAGTCCTCAGGGTGCTGGGTGCTCAGTACTCAGGGAGCTGGGTGCTCAGTACTCAGGGTGCTGGGTGCTCAGTACTCGGGTGCTGGGTGCTCAGTGCTCAGGGTGCTGGGTGCTCAGTGCTTGGGGTGCTATGTGCTCAGTGCTCAGTACTCAGGGTGCTGGGGGCTCAGTGCTCAGGGTGCTGGGTGCTCAGTGCTCAGTACTCAGGGTGCTGGGTGCTCAGTGCTCAGGGTGCTGGGTGCTCAATGCTCAGGGTGCTGGGTGCTCAGTGCTCAGGGTGCTGGGTGCTCAGTGCTCAGGGTGCTCGGTGCTCAGTGCTCAGGGTGCTGGGTGCTCAGTACTCAGGGTGCTGGGTGCTCAGTGCTCGGGGTGCTGGGTGCTCAGTACTCAGGGTGCTGGGTGCTCAGTGCTCAGGGTGCTGGGTGCTCAGTGCTCAGGGTGCTCGGAGCTTAGTACTCGGGGTGCTGGGTGCTCAGTACTCAGGGTTCTGGGTGCTCAGTGCTCAGGGTGCTGGGTGCTCAGTGCTCAGGGTGCTGGGTGCTCAGTACTCAGGGTGCTGGGTGCTCAGTACTCAGGGTGCTGGGTGCTCAGTTCTCAGGGTGCTGGGTGCTCAGTGCTCGGGGTGCTGGGTGCTCAGTGCTCGGGGTGCTCGGTGCTCAGTACTCAGGGTGCTGGGTGCTCAGTGCTCGGGGTGCTCAGAACTCAGGGTGCTGTGTGTTCAGTGCTCAGGGTGCTGGGTACTCAGTACTCAGGGTGCTCGGTGCTTAGTACTCAGGGTGCTGGGTGCTCAGTACTCCGGGTGCTGGGTGCTCAGTGCTCGGGGTGCTCTGTGCTCAGTGCTCAAGGTGCTGGGTGCTCAGTACTCAGGGTGATCATTGCTCAGGGTGCTGGGTGCTCAGTTCTCAGGGTGCTGGGTGCTCAGTGCTCGGGGTGCTGGGTGCTCAGTGCTCAGTACTCAGGGTGCTGGGTGCTCAGTGCTCTTGGTGCTGGGTGCACAGTGCTCAGTACTCAGGGTGCTGGGTGCTCAGTGCTCAGGGTGTTGGGTGCTCAGTGCTCAGGGTGCTGGGTGCTCAGTGCTCGAGGTGCTGGGTGCTCAGTACTCGGGGTGCTGGGTGCTCAGTACTCAGGGTGCTCAGTGCTCAGTAGTCAGGGTGCTCAGTGCTCAGTACTCAGGGTGCTCAGTACTCCGGGTGCTGGGTGCTCAGTGCTCGGGGTGCTCTGTGCTCAGTGCTCAAGGTGCTGGGTGCTCAGTACTCAGGGTGATCATTGCTCAGGGTGCTGGGTGCTCAGTTCTCAGGGTGCTGGGTGCTCAGTGCTCGGGGTGCTGGGTGCTCAGTGCTCAGTAGTCAGGGTGCTCAGTGCTCAGTACTCAGGGTGCTCAGTGCTCATGGTGCTGGGTGCTCAGTGCTCAGGGTGCTGGTTGCTCAGTTCTCAGGGTGCTGGGTGCTCAGTACTCAGGGTGCTGGGTGCTCAGTGCTCGGGGTGCTGGGTGCTCAGTGCTCGGGGTGCTCGGAGCTCAGTACTCAGGGTGCTGGGTGCTCAGTGCTCGGGGTGCTGGGTGCTGAGTACTCAGGGTGCTGGGTGCTCAGTGCTCGGGGTGCTCGGTGCTCAGTACGTTGGGTGCTCACTACTCAGGGTGCTGGGTGCTCAGTGCTCAGGGTGCTGGGTGCTCAGTGCTCAGGGTGCTGGGTGCTCAGTGCTCAGGGTGCTGGGTGCTCAGTACTCAGGGTGCTGGGTGCGCAGTGCTCGGTGTGCTGGGTGCTCAGTGCTCAGGGTGCTGGGTGCTCAGTGCTCAGGGTGCTGGGTGCTCAGTGCTCGGGGCGCTGGGTGCTCAGTGCTCGGGGCGCTCGGAGCTCAGTACTCAGTGTGCTGGGTGCTCAGTGCTGGGGGTGCTCGGTGCTCAGTACTCAGGGTGCTGGGTGCTCAGTGCTCGGGGTGCTCGGTGCTCAGTACGTTGGGTGCTCACTACTCAGGGTGCTGGGTGCTCAGTGCTCAGGGTGCTGGGTGCTGAGTGCTCAGGGTGCTGGGTGCTCAGTGCTCAGGGTGCTGGGTGCTCAGTACTCAGGGTGCTGGGAGCGCAGTGCTCGGGGTGCTGGGTGCTCAGTGCTCAGGGTGCTGGGTGCTCAGTGCTCAGGGTGCTGGGTGCTCAGTACTCGGGGTGCTGGGTGCTCAGTACTCAGGGTGCTGGGTGCTCAGTACTCAGGGTGCTGGGTGATCAGTACTCGGGTGCTGGGTGCTCAGTGCTCAGAGTGCTGGGTGCTCAGTGCTCGGTGTGCTGGGTGCTCAGTGCTCAGTACTCAGGGTGCTGGGTGCTCAGTGCTCTTGGTGCTGGGTGCACAGTGCTCAGTACTCAGGGTGCTGGGTGCTCAGTGCTCAGGGTGCTGGGTGCTCAGTGCTCAGGGTGCTGGGTGCTCAGTGCTCAGGGTGCTGGGTGCTCAGTGCTCAGGGTGCTGGGTACTCAGTGCTCGGGGTGCTGGGTGCTCAGTACTCAGGGTGCTGGGTGCTCAGTACTCAGGGTGCTGGTTGCTCAGTGCTCAGGGTGCTGGGTGCTCAGTACTCAGGGTGCTGGGTGCTCAGTGCTCGGGGCGCTGGGTGCTCAGTGCTCGGGGTGCTCGGAGCTCAGTACTCAGGGTGCTGGGTGCTCAGTGCTCAGGGTGCTGGGTGCTCAGTGCTCAGGGTGCTGGTTGCTCAGTGCTCAGGGTGCTGGGTGCTCAGTACTCAGGGTGCTGGGTGCTCAGTGCTCGGGGTGCTGGGTGCTGAGTACTCAGGGTGCTGGGTGCTCAGTGCTCGGGGTGCTCAGTGCTCGGGGCGCTGGGTGCTCAGTGCTCGGGGTGCTCGGAGCTCAGTACTCAGGGTGCTGGGTGCTCAGTGCTCGGGGTGCTGGGTGCTGAGTACTCAGGGTGCTGGGTGCTCAGTGCTCGGGGTGCTCGGTGCTCAGTACGCTGGGTGCTCAGTACTCAGGGTGCTGGGTGCTCAGTACTCAGGGTGCTGTGTGCTCAGTACTCAGGGTGCTGGGTGCTCAGTACTCAGGGTGCTGGGTGCTTAGTACTCAGGGTGCTGGCTGCTCAGTGCTCAGGGTGCTCGGTGCTCAGTGCTCGGGGTGCTGGGTGCTCAGTACTCAGGGTGCTCAGTGCTCAGTGCTCTGGGTGCTGGGTGCTCTGTGCTCGGGGTGCTGGGTGCTCATTGCTCAGGGTGCTGGGTGCTTAGTACTCAGGGTGCTCAGTGCTCAGTGCTCGGGGTGCTTGGTGCTCAGTGCTCGGGGTGCTGGGTGCTCAGTTCTCAGGGTGCTGGGTGCTCAGTTCTCAGGGTTCTGGGTGCTCAGTGCTCGGGGGGCTGGGTACTCAGTGCTCGGGTTGCTCGGAGCTCAGTACTCAGTGTGCTGGGAGCTCAGTGCTCGGGGTGCTCGGTGCTCAGTACTCAGGGTGCTGGGTGCTCAGTGCTCGGGGTGCTCGGTGCTCAGTGCTCAGGGTGCTGGGTGCTCAGTACTCAGGGTGCTGGGTGCGCAGTGCTCGGGGTGCTGGGTGCTGAGTGCTCAGGGTGCTGGGTGCTCAGTGCTCAGGGTGCTGGGTGCTCAGTACTCGGGGTGCTGGGTGCTCAGTACTCAGGGTGCTGGGTGCTCAGTACTCAGGGTGCTGTTTGATCAGTACTCGGGTGCTGGGTGCTCAGTGCTCAGAGTGCTGGGTGCTCAGTGCTCGGGGTGCTGGGTGCTCAGTGCTCAGTACTCAGGGTGCTGGGTGCTCAGTGCTCTTGGTGATGGGTGCACAGTGCTCAGTACTCAGGGTGCTGGGTGCTCAGTGCTCAGGGTGCTGGGTGCTCAGTGCTCAGGGTGCTGGGTGCTCAGTGCTCAGGGTGCTGGGTGCTCAGTGCTCAGGGTGATGGGTACTCAGTGCTCGGGGTGCTGGGTGCTCAGTACTCAGGGTGCTGGGTGCTCAGTACTCAGGGTGCTCAGTGCTCAGTACTCAGGGTGCTCAGTGCTCAGTACTCAGGGTGCTCAGTGCTCAGGGTGCTGGGTGCTCAGTGCTCGGGGTGCTGGGTGCTCAGTCCTCAGGGTGCTGGGTGCTCAGTGCTCAGGGTGCTGGGTGCTCAGTGCTCGGGGTGCTGGGTGCTCAGTACTCAGGGTGCTGGGTGCTCAGTGCTCAGTGTGCTGGGTGCTCAGTGCTCAGGGTGCTCGTTGCTTAGTACTCAGGGTGCTGGGTGCTCAGTACTCAGGGTGCTGGGTGCTCAGTGCTCAGGGTGCTGGGTGCTCAGTGCTCAGGGTGCTGGGTGCTCAGTACTCAGGGTGCTGGGTGCTCAGTTCTCGGGGTGCTGGGTGCTCAGTACTCAGGGAGCTGGGTGCTCAGTGCTCAGGGTGCTGGGTACTCAGTGCTCAGGGTGCTGGGTGCTCAGTACTCAGGGTGCTCGGTGCTTAGTACTCAGGGTGCTGGGTGCTCAGTACTCTGGGTGCTGGGTGCTCAGTGCTCAGTACTCAGGGTTCTGGGTGCTCAGTACTCAGGGTGCTGGGTGCTCAGTGCTCGGGGTGCTCGGTGCTCAGTACTAAGGGTGCTGGGTGCTCAGTGCTCGGGGTGCTCAGTACTCAGGGTGCTGTGTGTTCAGTGCTCAGGGTGCTGGGTGCTCAGTACTCCGGGTGCTGGGTGCTCAGTGCTCGGGGTGCTCGGTGCTCAGTGCTCAAGGTGCTGGGTGCTCAGTACTCAGGGTGATCATTGCTCAGGTTGCTGGGTGCTCAGTACTCAGGGTGCTGGGTGCTCAGTACTCAGGGTGCTCAGTGCTCAGTACTCAGGGTGCTCAGTGCTCAGTACTAAGGGTGCTCAGTGCTCAGGGTGCTGGGTGCTCAGTGTTCGGGGGGCTCGGTGCTCAGTACTCAGGGTGCTGGGTGCTCAGTGCTCATGGTGCTGGGTGCTCAGTGATCAGGGTGCTGGTTGCTCAGTGCTCAGGGTGCTGGGCGCTCAGTACTCAGGGTTTTCGGTGCTCAGTACTCGGGGTGCTAAGTGCTCAGTACTCAGGGTGCTGGGTGCTCAGTGCTCAGGGTGCTGGGTGATCAGTACTCAGGGTGCTGGGTGCTCAGTGCTCTTGGTGATGGGTGCACAGTGCTCAGTACTCAGGGTGCTGGGTGCTCAGTGCTCAGGGTGCTGGGTGCTCAGTGCTCAGGGTGCTGGGTGCTCAGTGCTCAGGGTGCTGGGTGCTCAGTGCTCAGGGTGATGGGTACTCAGTGCTCGGGGTGCTGGGTGCTCAGTACTCAGGGTGCTGGGTGCTCAGTACTCAGGGTGCTCAGTGCTCAGTACTCAGGGTGCTCAGTGCTCAGTACTCAGGGTGCTCAGTGCTCAGGGTGCTGGGTGCTCAGTGCTCGGGGTGCTGGGTGCTCAGTCCTCAGGGTGCTGGGTGCTCAGTGCTCAGGGTGCTGGGTGCTCAGTGCTCGGGGTGCTGGGTGCTCAGTACTCAGGGTGCTGGGTGCTCAGTGCTCAGTGTGCTGGGTGCTCAGTGCTCAGGGTGCTCGTTGCTTAGTACTCAGGGTGCTGGGTGCTCAGTACTCAGGGTGCTGGGTGCTCAGTGCTCAGGGTGCTGGGTGCTCAGTGCTCAGGGTGCTGGGTGCTCAGTACTCAGGGTGCTGGGTGCTCAGTTCTCGGGGTGCTGGGTGCTCAGTACTCAGGGAGCTGGGTGCTCAGTGCTCAGGGTGCTGGGTGCTCAGTGCTCAGGGTGCTGGGTGCTCAGTACTCAGGGTGCTCGGTGCTTAGTACTCAGGGTGCTGGGTGCTCAGTACTCTGGGTGCTGGGTGCTCAGTGCTCAGTACTCAGGGTTCTGGGTGCTCAGTACTCAGGGTGCTGGGTGCTCAGTGCTCGGGGTGCTCGGTGCTCAGTACTAAGGGTGCTGGGTGCTCAGTGCTCGGGGTGCTCAGTACTCAGGGTGCTGTGTGTTCAGTGCTCAGGGTGCTGGGTGCTCAGTACTCCGGGTGCTGGGTGCTCAGTGCTCGGGGTGCTCGGTGCTCAGTGCTCAAGGTGCTGGGTGCTCAGTACTCAGGGTGATCATTGCTCAGGTTGCTGGGTGCTCAGTACTCAGGGTGCTGGGTGCTCAGTACTCAGGGTGCTCAGTGCTCAGTACTCAGGGTGCTCAGTGCTCAGTACTAAGGGTGCTCAGTGCTCAGGGTGCTGGGTGCTCAGTGTTCGGGGGGCTCGGTGCTCAGTACTCAGGGTGCTGGGTGCTCAGTGCTCATGGTGCTGGGTGCTCAGTGATCAGGGTGCTGGTTGCTCAGTGCTCAGGGTGCTGGGCGCTCAGTACTCAGGGTTTTCGGTGCTCAGTACTCGGGGTGCTCAGTGCTCAGTACTCAGGGTGCTGGGTGCTCAGTGCTCAGGGTGCTGGGTGATCAGTACTCAGGGTGCTGGGTGCTCAGTACTCAGGGTGCTCGGTGCTCAGTACTCAGGGTGCTGGGTGCTCAGTGCTCAGGGTGCTGGGTGCTCAGTGCTCGGGGTGCTCGGTGCTCAGTACGCTGGGTGCTCAGTACTCAGGGTGCTGGGTGCTCAGTACGCTGGGTGCTCAGTACTCAGGGTGCTGTGTGCTCAGTACTCAGGGTGCTGTGTGCTCAGTACTCAGGGTGCTGGGTGCTCAGTACGCTGGGTGCTCAGTACTGAGGGTACTGGGTGCTCAGTACTCAGGGTGCTGGGTGCTCAGTGCTCAGGGTGCTGGGTGCTCAGTACTCAGGGTGCTGGGTGCTCAGTGCTCGGGGTGCTCGGTGCTCAGTACGCTGGGTGCTCAGTACTCAGGGTGCTCGGTGCTCAGTACGCTGGGTGCTCAGTACACAGGGTGCTGGGTGCTCAGTACTCAGGGTGCTGGGTGCCCAGTACTCGGGGTGCTCGGTGCTCAGTCCTCAGGGTGCTGGGTGCTCAGTACTCAGGGAGCTGGGTGCTCAGTACTCAGGGTGCTGGGTGCTCAGTACTCGGGTGCTGGGTGCTCAGTGCTCAGGGTGCTGGGTGCTCAGTGCTTGGGGTGCTATGTGCTCAGTGCTCAGTACTCAGGGTGCTGGGGGCTCAGTGCTCAGGGTGCTGGGTGCTCAGTGCTCAGTACTCAGGGTGCTGGGTGCTCAGTGCTCAGGGTGCTGGGTGCTCAATGCTCAGGGTGCTGGGTGCTCAGTGCTCAGGGTGCTGGGTGCTCAGTGCTCAGGGTGCTCGGTGCTCAGTGCTCAGGGTGCTGGGTGCTCAGTACTCAGGGTGCTGGGTGCTCAGTGCTCGGGGTGCTGGGTGCTCAGTACTCAGGGTGCTGGGTGCTCAGTGCTCAGGGTGCTGGGTGCTCAGTGCTCAGGGTGCTCGGAGCTTAATACTCGGGGTGCTGGGTGCTCAGTACTCAGGGTTCTGGGTGCTCAGTGCTCAGGGTGCTGGGTGCTCAGTGCTCAGGGTGCTGGGTGCTCAGTACTCAGGGTGCTGGGTGCTCAGTACTCAGGGTGCTGGGTGCTCAGTTCTCAGGGTGCTGGGTGCTCAGTGCTCGGGGTGCTGGGTGCTCAGTGCTCGGGGTGCTCGGTGCTCAGTACTCAGGGTGCTGGGTGCTCAGTGCTCGGGGTGCTCAGAACTCAGGGTGCTGTGTGTTCAGTGCTCAGGGTGCTGGGTACTCAGTACTCAGGGTGCTCGGTGCTTAGTACTCAGGGTGCTGGGTGCTCAGTACTCCGGGTGCTGGGTGCTCAGTGCTCGGGGTGCTCTGTGCTCAGTGCTCAAGGTGCTGGGTGCTCAGTACTCAGGGTGATCATTGCTCAGGGTGCTGGGTGCTCAGTTCTCAGGGTGCTGGGTGCTCAGTGCTCGGGGTGCTGGGTGCTCAGTGCTCAGTACTCAGGGTGCTGGGTGCTCAGTGCTCTTGGTGCTGGGTGCACAGTGCTCAGTACTCAGGGTGCTGGGTGCTCAGTGCTCAGGGTGTTGGGTGCTCAGTGCTCAGGGTGCTGGGTGCTCAGTGCTCGAGGTGCTGGGTGCTCAGTACTCGGGGTGCTGGGTGCTCAGTACTCAGGGTGCTCAGTGCTCAGTAGTCAGGGTGCTCAGTGCTCAGTACTCAGGGTGCTCAGTACTCCGGGTGCTGGGTGCTCAGTGCTCGGGGTGCTCTGTGCTCAGTGCTCAAGGTGCTGGGTGCTCAGTACTCAGGGTGATCATTGCTCAGGGTGCTGGGTGCTCAGTTCTCAGGGTGCTGGGTGCTCAGTGCTCGGGGTGCTGGGTGCTCAGTGCTCAGTAGTCAGGGTGCTCAGTGCTCAGTACTCAGGGTGCTCAGTGCTCATGGTGCTGGGTGCTCAGTGCTCAGGGTGCTGGTTGCTCAGTTCTCAGGGTGCTGGGTGCTCAGTACTCAGGGTGCTGGGTGCTCAGTGCTCGGATTGCTGGGTGCTCAGTGCTCGGGGTGCTCGGAGCTCAGTACTCAGGGTGCTGGGTGCTCAGTGCTCGGGGTGCTGGGTGCTGAGTACTCAGGGTGCTGGGTGCTCAGTGCTCGGGGTGCTCGGTGCTCAGTACGTTGGGTGCTCACTACTCAGGGTGCTGGGTGCTCAGTGCTCAGGGTGCTGGGTGCTCAGTGCTCAGGGTGCTGGGTGCTCAGTGCTCAGGGTGCTGGGTGCTCAGTACTCAGGGTGCTGGGTGCGCAGTGCTCGGTGTGCTGGGTGCTCAGTGCTCAGGGTGCTGGGTGCTCAGTGCTCAGGGTGCTGGGTGCTCAGTGCTCGGGGCGCTGGGTGCTCAGTGCTCGGGGCGCTCGGAGCTCAGTACTCAGTGTGCTGGGTGCTCAGTGCTGGGGGTGCTCGGTGCTCAGTACTCAGGGTGCTGGGTGCTCAGTGCTCGGGGTGCTCGGTGCTCAGTACGTTGGGTGCTCACTACTCAGGGTGCTGGGTGCTCAGTGCTCAGGGTGCTGGGTGCTGAGTGCTCAGGGTGCTGGGTGCTCAGTGCTCAGGGTGCTGGGTGCTCAGTACTCAGGGTGCTGGGAGCGCAGTGCTCGGGGTGCTGGGTGCTCAGTGCTCAGGGTGCTGGGTGCTCAGTGCTCAGGGTGCTGGGTGCTCAGTACTCGGGGTGCTGGGTGCTCAGTACTCAGGGTGCTGGGTGCTCAGTACTCAGGGTGCTGGGTGATCAGTACTCGGGTGCTGGGTGCTCAGTGCTCAGAGTGCTGGGTGCTCAGTGCTCGGTGTGCTGGGTGCTCAGTGCTCAGTACTCAGGGTGCTGGGTGCTCAGTGCTCTTGGTGCTGGGTGCACAGTGCTCAGTACTCAGGGTGCTGGGTGCTCAGTGCTCAGGGTGCTGGGTGCTCAGTGCTCAGGGTGCTGGGTGCTCAGTGCTCAGGGTGCTGGGTGCTCAGTGCTCAGGGTGCTGGGTACTCAGTGCTCGGGGTGCTGGGTGCTCAGTACTCAGGGTGCTGGGTGCTCAGTACTCAGGGTGCTGGTTGCTCAGTGCTCAGGGTGCTGGGTGCTCAGTACTCAGGGTGCTGGGTGCTCAGTGCTCGGGGCGCTGGGTGCTCAGTGCTCGGGGTGCTCGGAGCTCAGTACTCAGGGTGCTGGGTGCTCAGTGCTCAGGGTGCTGGGTGCTCAGTGCTCAGGGTGCTGGTTGCTCAGTGCTCAGGGTGCTGGGTGCTCAGTACTCAGGGTGCTGGGTGCTCAGTGCTCGGGGCGCTGGGTGCTCAGTGCTCGGGGTGCTCGGAGCTCAGTACTCAGGGTGCTGGGTGCTCAGTGCTCGGGGTGCTGGGTGCTGAGTACTCAGGGTGCTGGGTGCTCAGTGCTCGGGGTGCTCGGTGCTCAGTACGCTGGGTGCTCAGTACTCAGGGTGCTGGGTGCTCAGTACTCAGGGTGCTGTGTGCTCAGTACTCAGGGTGCTGGGTGCTCAGTACTCAGGGTGCTGGGTGCTTAGTACTCAGGGTGCTGGCTGCTCAGTGCTCAGGGTGCTCGGTGCTCAGTGCTCGGGGTGCTGGGTGCTCAGTACTCAGGGTGCTCAGTGCTCAGTGCTCTGGGTGCTGGGTGCTCTGTGCTCGGGGTGCTGGGTGCTCATTGCTCAGGGTGCTGGGTGCTTAGTACTCAGGGTGCTCAGTGCTCAGTGCTCGGGGTGCTTGGTGCTCAGTGCTCGGGGTGCTGGGTGCTCAGTTCTCAGGGTGCTGGGTGCTCAGTTCTCAGGGTTCTGGGTGCTCAGTGCTCGGGGGGCTGGGTACTCAGTGCTCGGGTTGCTCGGAGCTCAGTACTCAGTGTGCTGGGAGCTCAGTGCTCGGGGTGCTCGGTGCTCAGTACTCAGGGTGCTGGGTGCTCAGTGCTCGGGGTGCTCGGTGCTCAGTGCTCAGGGTGCTGGGTGCTCAGTACTCAGGGTGCTGGGTGCGCAGTGCTCGGGGTGCTGGGTGCTGAGTGCTCAGGGTCCTTGGTGCTCAGTGCTCAGGGTGCTGGGTGCTCAGTACTCGGGGTGCTGGGTGCTCAGTACTCAGGGTGCTGGGTGCTCAGTACTCAGGGTGCTGTTTGATCAGTACTCGGGTGCTGGGTGCTCAGTGCTCAGAGTGCTGGGTGCTCAGTGCTCGGGGTGCTGGGTGCTCAGTGCTCAGTACTCAGGGTGCTGGGTGCTCAGTGCTCTTGGTGATGGGTGCACAGTGCTCAGTACTCAGGGTGCTGGGTGCTCAGTGCTCAGGGTGCTGGGTGCTCAGTGCTCAGGGTGCTGGGTGCTCAGTGCTCAGGGTGCTGGGTGCTCAGTGCTCAGGGTGATGGGTACTCAGTGCTCGGGGTGCTGGGTGCTCAGTACTCAGGGTGCTGGGTGCTCAGTACTCAGGGTGCTCAGTGCTCAGTACTCAGGGTGCTCAGTGCTCAGTACTCAGGGTGCTCAGTGCTCAGGGTGCTGGGTGCTCAGTGCTCGGGGTGCTGGGTGCTCAGTCCTCAGGGTGCTGGGTGCTCAGTGCTCAGGGTGCTGGGTGCTCAGTGCTCGGGGTGCTGGGTGCTCAGTACTCAGGGTGCTGGGTGCTCAGTGCTCAGTGTGCTGGGTGCTCAGTGCTCAGGGTGCTCGTTGCTTAGTACTCAGGGTGCTGGGTGCTCAGTACTCAGGGTGCTGGGTGCTCAGTGCTCAGGGTGCTGGGTGCTCAGTGCTCAGGGTGCTGGGTGCTCAGTACTCAGGGTGCTGGGTGCTCAGTTCTCGGGGTGCTGGGTGCTCAGTACTCAGGGAGCTGGGTGCTCAGTGCTCAGGGTGCTGGGTGCTCAGTGCTCAGGGTGCTGGGTGCTCAGTACTCAGGGTGCTCGGTGCTTAGTACTCAGGGTGCTGGGTGCTCAGTACTCTGGGTGCTGGGTGCTCAGTGCTCAGTACTCAGGGTTCTGGGTGCTCAGTACTCAGGGTGCTGGGTGCTCAGTGCTCGGGGTGCTCGGTGCTCAGTACTAAGGGTGCTGGGTGCTCAGTGCTCGGGGTGCTCAGTACTCAGGGTGCTGTGTGTTCAGTGCTCAGGGTGCTGGGTGCTCAGTACTCCGGGTGCTGGGTGCTCAGTGCTCGGGGTGCTCGGTGCTCAGTGCTCAAGGTGCTGGGTGCTCAGTACTCAGGGTGATCATTGCTCAGGTTGCTGGGTGCTCAGTACTCAGGGTGCTGGGTGCTCAGTACTCAGGGTGCTCAGTGCTCAGTACTCAGGGTGCTCAGTGCTCAGTACTAAGGGTGCTCAGTGCTCAGGGTGCTGGGTGCTCAGTGTTCGGGGGGCTCGGTGCTCAGTACTCAGGGTGCTGGGTGCTCAGTGCTCATGGTGCTGGGTGCTCAGTGATCAGGGTGCTGGTTGCTCAGTGCTCAGGGTGCTGGGCGCTCAGTACTCAGGGTTTTCGGTGCTCAGTACTCGGGGTGCTCAGTGCTCAGTACTCAGGGTGCTGGGTGCTCAGTGCTCAGGGTGCTGGGTGATCAGTACTCAGGGTGCTGGGTGCTCAGTACTCAGGGTGCTCGGTGCTCAGTACTCAGGGTGCTGGGTGCTCAGTGCTCAGGGTGCTGGGTGCTCAGTGCTCGGGGTGCTCGGTGCTCAGTACGCTGGGTGCTCAGTACTCAGGGTGCTGGGTGCTCAGTACGCTGGGTGCTCAGTACTCAGGGTGCTGTGTGCTCAGTACTCAGGGTGCTGTGTGCTCAGTACTCAGGGTGCTGGGTGCTCAGTACGCTGGGTGCTCAGTACTGAGGGTGCTGGGTGCTCAGTACTCAGGGTGCTGGGTGCTCAGTGCTCAGGGTGCTGGGTGCTCAGTACTCAGGGTGCTGGGTGCTCAGTGCTCGGGGTGCTCGGTGCTCAGTACGCTGGGTGCTCAGTACTCAGGGTGCTCGGTGCTCAGTACGCTGGGTGCTCAGTACACAGGGTGCTGGGTGCTCAGTACTCAGGGTGCTCGGTGCTCAGTACTCAGGGTGCTGGGTGCTCAGTGCTCAGGGTGCTGGGTGCTCAGTGCTCGGGGTGCTCGGTGCTCAGTACGCTGGGTGCTCAGTACTCAGGGTGCTGGGTGCTCAGTACGCTGGGTGCTCAGTACTCAGGGTGCTGTGTGCTCAGTACTCAGGGTGCTGTGTGCTCAGTACTCAGGGTGCTGGGTGCTCAGTACGCTGGGTGCTCAGTACTGAGGGTGCTGGGTGCTCAGTACTCAGGGTGCTGGGTGCTCAGTGCTCAGGGTGCTGGGTGCTCAGTACTCAGGGTGCTGGGTGCTCAGTGCTCGGGGTGCTCGGTGCTCAGTACGCTGGGTGCTCAGTACTCAGGGTGCTCGGTGCTCAGTACGCTGGGTGCTCAGTACACAGGGTGCTGGGTGCTCAGTACTCAGGGTGCTGGGTGCCCAGTACTCAGGGTGCTGGGTGCTTAGTACTCAGGGTGCTGGCTGCTCAGTGCTCAGGGTGCTCGGTGCTCAGTGCTCGGGGTGCTGGGTGCTCAGTACTCAGGGTGCTCAGTGCTCAGTGCTCTGGGTGCTGGGTGCTCTGTGCTCGGGGTGCTGGGTGCTCATTGCTCAGGGTGCTGGGTGCTCAGTACTCAGGGTGCTCAGTGCTCAGTGCTCGGGGTGCTGGGTGCTCAGTGCTCGGGGTGCTGGGTGCTCAGTTCTCAGGGTGCTGTGTGCTCAGTGCTCAGGGTTCTGGGTGCTCAGTGCTCGGGGCGCTGGGTACTCAGTGCTCGGGGTGCTCGGAGCTCAGTACTCAGTGTGCTGGGTGCTCAGTGCTCGGGGTGCTCGGTGCTCAGTACTCAGGGTGCTGGGTGCTCAGTGCTCGGGGTGCTCGGTGCTCAGTACGTTGTGTGCTCACTACTCAGGGTGCTGGGTGCTCAGTGCTCAGGGTGCTCGGTGCTGAGTGCTCAGGGTGCTGGGTGCTCAGTGCTCAGGGTGCTGGGTGCTCAGTACTCAGGGTGCTGGGTGCGCAGTGCTCGGGGTGCTGGGTGCTGAGTGCTCAGGGTGCTGGGTGCTCAGTGCTCAGGGTGCTGGGTGCTCAGTACTCGGGGTGCTGGGTGCTCAGTACTCAGGGTGCTGGGTGCTCAGTACTCAGGGTGCTGGGTGATCAGTACTCGGGTGCTGGGTGCTCAGTGCTCAGAGTGCTGGGTGCTCAGTGCTCGGGGTGCTGGGTGCTCAGTGCTCAGTACTCAGGGTGCTGGGTGCTCAGTGATCTTGGTGCTGGGTGCACAGTGCTCAGTACTCAGGGTGCTGGGTGCTCAGTGCTCAGGGTGCTGGGTGCTCAGTGCTCAGGGTGCTGGGTTCTCAGTGCTCAGGGTACTGGGTGCTCCGTGCTCAGGGTGCTGGGTACTCAGTGCTCGGGGTGCTGGGTGCTCAGTACTCAGGGTGCTGGGTGCTCAGTACTCAGGGTGCTCAGTGCTCAGTACTCAGGGTGCTCAGTGCTCAGGGTGCTGGGTGCTCAGTGCTCGGGGTGCTGGGTGCTCAGTCCTCAGGTTGCTGGGTGCTGAGTGCTCAGGGTGCTCGGTGCTCAGTGCTCAGGGTGCTGGGTGCTCAGTACTCAGGGTGCTGGGTGCGCAGTGCTCGGGGTGCTGGGTGCTCAGTGCTCAGGGTGCTGGGTGCTCAGTGCTCAGGGTGCTGGTTGCTCAGTACTCGGGGTGCTGGGTGCTCAGTACTCAGGGTGCTGGGTGCTCAGTACTCAGGGTGCTGGGTGATCAGTACTTGGGTGCTGGGTGCTCAATGCTCGGGGTGCTGGGTGCTCAGTGCTCAGTACTCAGGGTGCTGGGTGCTCAGTGCTCAGTACTCAGGGTGCTGGGTGCTCAGTGCTCAGGGTGCTGGGTACTCAGTGCTCGGGGTGCTGGGTGCTCAGTACTCAGGGTGCTGGGTGCTCCGTACTCAGGGTGCTCAGTGCTCAGTACTCAGGGTGCTCAGTGCTCAGTACTCAGGGTGCTCAGTGCTCAGGGTGCTGGGTGCTCAGTGCTCGGGGTGCTGGGTGCTCAGTCCTAAGGGTGCTGGGTGCTCAGTGCTCAGGGTGCTCGGTGCTCAGTGCTCAGGGTGCTGGGTGCTCAGTACTCAGGGTGCTGGGTGCTCAGTGCTCGGGGTGCTGGGTGCTCAGTACTCAGGGTGCTGGGTGCTCAGTGCTCAGGGTGCTGGGTGCTCAGTGCTCAGGGTCCTCGGTGCTTAGTACTCGGGGTGCTGGGTGCTCAGTGCTCGGGGTGCTGGGTGCTCAGTTCTCAGGGTGCTGGGTGCTCAGTTCTCAGGGTTCTGGGTGCTCAGTGCTCGGGGGGCTGGGTACTCAGTGCTCGGGTTGCTCGGAGCTCAGTACTCAGTGTGCTGGGAGCTCAGTGCTCGGGGTGCTCGGTGCTCAGTACTCAGGGTGCTGGGTGCTCAGTGCTCGGGGTGCTCGGTGCTCAGTGCTCAGGGTGCTGGGTGCTCAGTACTCAGGGTGCTGGGTGCGCAGTGCTCGGGGTGCTGGGTGCTGAGTGCTCAGGGTGCTGGGTGCTCAGTGCTCAGGGTGCTGGGTGCTCAGTACTCGGGGTGCTGGGTGCTCAGTACTCAGGGTGCTGGGTGCTCAGTACTCAGGGTGCTGTTTGATCAGTACTCGGGTGCTGGGTGCTCAGTGCTCAGAGTGCTGGGTGCTCAGTGCTCGGGGTGCTGGGTGCTCAGTGCTCAGTACTCAGGGTGCTGGGTGCTCAGTGCTCTTGGTGATGGGTGCACAGTGCTCAGTACTCAGGGTGCTGGGTGCTCAGTGCTCAGGGTGCTGGGTGCTCAGTGCTCAGGGTGCTGGGTGCTCAGTGCTCAGGGTGCTGGGTGCTCAGTGCTCAGGGTGATGGGTACTCAGTGCTCGGGGTGCTGGGTGCTCAGTACTCAGGGTGCTGGGTGCTCAGTACTCAGGGTGCTCAGTGCTCAGTACTCAGGGTGCTCAGTGCTCAGTACTCAGGGTGCTCAGTGCTCAGGGTGCTGGGTGCTCAGTGCTCGGGGTGCTGGGTGCTCAGTCCTCAGGGTGCTGGGTGCTCAGTGCTCAGGGTGCTGGGTGCTCAGTGCTCGGGGTGCTGGGTGCTCAGTACTCAGGGTGCTGGGTGCTCAGTGCTCAGTGTGCTGGGTGCTCAGTGCTCAGGGTGCTCGTTGCTTAGTACTCAGGGTGCTGGGTGCTCAGTACTCAGGGTGCTGGGTGCTCAGTGCTCAGGGTGCTGGGTGCTCAGTGCTCAGGGTGCTGGGTGCTCAGTACTCAGGGTGCTGGGTGCTCAGTTCTCGGGGTGCTGGGTGCTCAGTACTCAGGGAGCTGGGTGCTCAGTGCTCAGGGTGCTGGGTGCTCAGTGCTCAGGGTGCTGGGTGCTCAGTACTCAGGGTGCTCGGTGCTTAGTACTCAGGGTGCTGGGTGCTCAGTACTCTGGGTGCTGGGTGCTCAGTGCTCAGTACTCAGGGTTCTGGGTGCTCAGTACTCAGGGTGCTGGGTGCTCAGTGCTCGGGGTGCTCGGTGCTCAGTACTAAGGGTGCTGGGTGCTCAGTGCTCGGGGTGCTCAGTACTCAGGGTGCTGTGTGTTCAGTGCTCAGGGTGCTGGGTGCTCAGTACTCCGGGTGCTGGGTGCTCAGTGCTCGGGGTGCTCGGTGCTCAGTGCTCAAGGTGCTGGGTGCTCAGTACTCAGGGTGATCATTGCTCAGGTTGCTGGGTGCTCAGTACTCAGGGTGCTGGGTGCTCAGTACTCAGGGTGCTCAGTGCTCAGTACTCAGGGTGCTCAGTGCTCAGTACTAAGGGTGCTCAGTGCTCAGGGTGCTGGGTGCTCAGTGTTCGGGGGGCTCGGTGCTCAGTACTCAGGGTGCTGGGTGCTCAGTGCTCATGGTGCTGGGTGCTCAGTGATCAGGGTGCTGGTTGCTCAGTGCTCAGGGTGCTGGGCGCTCAGTACTCAGGGTTTTCGGTGCTCAGTACTCGGGGTGCTCAGTGCTCAGTACTCAGGGTGCTGGGTGCTCAGTGCTCAGGGTGCTGGGTGATCAGTACTCAGGGTGCTGGGTGCTCAGTACTCAGGGTGCTCGGTGCTCAGTACTCAGGGTGCTGGGTGCTCAGTGCTCAGGGTGCTGGGTGCTCAGTGCTCGGGGTGCTCGGTGCTCAGTACGCTGGGTGCTCAGTACTCAGGGTGCTGGGTGCTCAGTACGCTGGGTGCTCAGTACTCAGGGTGCTGTGTGCTCAGTACTCAGGGTGCTGTGTGCTCAGTACTCAGGGTGCTGGGTGCTCAGTACGCTGGGTGCTCAGTACTGAGGGTGCTGGGTGCTCAGTACTCAGGGTGCTGGGTGCTCAGTGCTCAGGGTGCTGGGTGCTCAGTACTCAGGGTGCTGGGTGCTCAGTGCTCGGGGTGCTCGGTGCTCAGTACGCTGGGTGCTCAGTACTCAGGGTGCTCGGTGCTCAGTACGCTGGGTGCTCAGTACACAGGGTGCTGGGTGCTCAGTACTCAGGGTGCTGGGTGCCCAGTACTCAGGGTGCTGGGTGCTTAGTACTCAGGGTGCTGGCTGCTCAGTGCTCAGGGTGCTCGGTGCTCAGTGCTCGGGGTGCTGGGTGCTCAGTACTCAGGGTGCTCAGTGCTCAGTGCTCTGGGTGCTGGGTGCTCTGTGCTCGGGGTGCTGGGTGCTCATTGCTCAGGGTGCTGGGTGCTCAGTACTCAGGGTGCTCAGTGCTCAGTGCTCGGGGTGCTGGGTGCTCAGTGCTCGGGGTGCTGGGTGCTCAGTTCTCAGGGTGCTGTGTGCTCAGTGCTCAGGGTTCTGGGTGCTCAGTGCTCGGGGCGCTGGGTACTCAGTGCTCGGGGTGCTCGGAGCTCAGTACTCAGTGTGCTGGGTGCTCAGTGCTCGGGGTGCTCGGTGCTCAGTACTCAGGGTGCTGGGTGCTCAGTGCTCGGGGTGCTCGGTGCTCAGTACGTTGTGTGCTCACTACTCAGGGTGCTGGGTGCTCAGTGCTCAGGGTGCTCGGTGCTGAGTGCTCAGGGTGCTGGGTGCTCAGTGCTCAGGGTGCTGGGTGCTCAGTACTCAGGGTGCTGGGTGCGCAGTGCTCGGGGTGCTGGGTGCTGAGTGCTCAGGGTGCTGGGTGCTCAGTGCTCAGGGTGCTGGGTGCTCAGTACTCGGGGTGCTGGGTGCTCAGTACTCAGGGTGCTGGGTGCTCAGTACTCAGGGTGCTGGGTGATCAGTACTCGGGTGCTGGGTGCTCAGTGCTCAGAGTGCTGGGTGCTCAGTGCTCGGGGTGCTGGGTGCTCAGTGCTCAGTACTCAGGGTGCTGGGTGCTCAGTGATCTTGGTGCTGGGTGCACAGTGCTCAGTACTCAGGGTGCTGGGTGCTCAGTGCTCAGGGTGCTGGGTGCTCAGTGCTCAGGGTGCTGGGTTCTCAGTGCTCAGGGTACTGGGTGCTCCGTGCTCAGGGTGCTGGGTACTCAGTGCTCGGGGTGCTGGGTGCTCAGTACTCAGGGTGCTGGGTGCTCAGTACTCAGGGTGCTCAGTGCTCAGTACTCAGGGTGCTCAGTGCTCAGGGTGCTGGGTGCTCAGTGCTCGGGGTGCTGGGTGCTCAGTCCTCAGGTTGCTGGGTGCTGAGTGCTCAGGGTGCTCGGTGCTCAGTGCTCAGGGTGCTGGGTGCTCAGTACTCAGGGTGCTGGGTGCGCAGTGCTCGGGGTGCTGGGTGCTCAGTGCTCAGGGTGCTGGGTGCTCAGTGCTCAGGGTGCTGGTTGCTCAGTACTCGGGGTGCTGGGTGCTCAGTACTCAGGGTGCTGGGTGCTCAGTACTCAGGGTGCTGGGTGATCAGTACTTGAGTGCTGGGTGCTCAATGCTCGGGGTGCTGGGTGCTCAGTGCTCAGTACTCAGGGTGCTGGGTGCTCAGTGCTCAGTACTCAGGGTGCTGGGTGCTCAGTGCTCAGGGTGCTGGGTACTCAGTGCTCGGGGTGCTGGGTGCTCAGTACTCAGGGTGCTGGGTGCTCCGTACTCAGGGTGCTCAGTGCTCAGTACTCAGGGTGCTCAGTGCTCAGTACTCAGGGTGCTCAGTGCTCAGGGTGCTGGGTGCTCAGTGCTCGGGGTGCTGGGTGCTCAGTCCTAAGGGTGCTGGGTGCTCAGTGCTCAGGGTGCTCGGTGCTCAGTGCTCAGGGTGCTGGGTGTTCAGTACTCAGGGTGCTGGGTGCTCAGTGCTCGGGGTGCTGGGTGCTCAGTACTCAGGGTGCTGGGTGCTCAGTGCTCAGGGTGCTGGGTGCTCAGTGCTCAGGGTGCTCGGTGCTTAGTACTCGGGGTGCTGGGTGCTCAGTACTCAGGGTTCTGGGTGCTCAGTGCTCAGGGTGCTGGGTGCTCAGTGCTCAGGGTGCTGGGTGCTCAGTACTCAGGGTGCTGGGTGCTCAGTACTCGGGATGCTGGGTGCTCAGTTCTCAGGGTGCTGGGTGCTCAGTGCTCAGGGTGCTGGGTGCTCAGTGCTCGGTGTGCTCGGTGCTCAGTACTCAGGGTGCTGGGTGCTCAGTGCTCGGGGTGCTCAGTACTCAGGGTGCTGTGTGTTCAGTGCTCAGGGTGCTGGGTACTCAGTACTCAGGGTGCTCGGTGCTTAGTACTCAGGGTGCTGGGTGCTCAGTACTCCGGGTGCTGGGTGCTCAGTGCTCGGGGTGCTCTGTGCTCAGTGCTCAAGGTGCTGGGTGCTCAGAACTCAGGGTGATCATTGCTCAGGGTGCTGGGTGCTCAGTTCTCAGGGTGCTGGGTGCCCAGTACTCAGGGTGCTCAGTGCTCAGTACTCAGGGTGCTCAGTGCTCAGTACTAAGGGTGCTCAGTGATCAGGCTGCTGGGTGCTCAGTACTCGGGGTGCTCGGTGCTCAGTCCTCAGGGTGCTGGGTGCTCAGTACTCAGGGAGCTGGGTGCTCAGTACTCAGGGTGCTGGGTGCTCAGTACTCGGGTGCTGGGTGCTCAGTGCTCAGGGTGCTGGGTGCTCAGTGCTTGGGGTGCTGGGTGCTCAGTGCTCAGTACTCAGGGTGCTGGGGGCTCAGTGCTCGGGGTGCTGGGTGCTCAGTGCTCAGTACTCAGGGTGCTGGGTGCTCAGTGCTCAGGGTGCTGGGTGCTCAGTGCTCAGGGTGCTGGGTGCTCAGTGCTCAGGGTGCTGGGTGCTCAGTACTCAGGGTGCTCGGTGCTTAGTACTCAGGGTGCTGGGTGCTCAGTACTCCGGGTGCTGGGTGCTCAGTGCTCAGTAATCAGGGTTCTGGGTGCTCAGTACTCAGGGTGCTGGGTGCTCAGTGCTCGGGGTGCTCGGTGCTCAGTACTCAGGGTGCTGGGTGCTCAGTGCTCGGGGTGCTCAGTACTCAGGGTGCTGTGTGTTCAGTGCTCAGGGTGCTGGGTGCTCAGTACTCAGGGTGCTCGGTGCTTAGTACTCAGGGTGCTGGGTGCTCAGTACTCCGGGTGCTGGGTGCTCAGTGCTCGGGGTGCTCGGTGCTCAGTGCTCAAGGTGCTGGGTGCTCAGTACTCAGGGTGATCATTGCTCAGGGTGCTGGGTGCTCAGTACTCAGGGTGCTGGGTGCTCAGTACTCAGGGTGCTCAGTGCTCAGTACTCAGGGTGCTCAGTGCTCAGTACTAAGGGTGCTCAGTGCTCAGGGTGCTGGGTGCTCAGTGTTCGGTGGGCTCGGTGCTCAGTACTCAGGGTGCTGGGTGCTCAGTGCTCATGGTGCTGGGTGCTCAGTGCTCAGGGTGCTGGTTGCTCAGTGCTCAGGGTGCTGGGCGCTCAGTACTCAGGGTTTTCGGTGCTCAGTACTCGGGGTGCTCAATGCTCAGTACTCAGGGTGCTGGGTGCTCAGTGCTCAGGGTGCTGGGTGCTCAGTACTCAGGGTGCTGGGTGCTCGGTGCTCAGTACGCTGGGTTCTCAGTACTCAGGTTGCTGAGTGCTCAGTACTCAGGGTGCTGGGTGCTCAGTACTCAGGGTGCTCGGTGCTCAGTACTCAGGGTGCTGGGTGCTCAGTGCTCAGGGTGCTGGGTGCTCAGTGCTCGGGGTGCTCGGTGCTCAGTACGCTGGGTGCTCAGTACTCAGGGTGCTGGGTGCTCAGTACGCTGGGTGCTCAGTACTCAGGGTGCTGTGTGCTCAGTACTCAGGGTGCTGTGTGCTCAGTACTCAGGGTGCTGGGTGCTCAGTACGCTGGGTGCTCAGTACTGAGGGTGCTGGCTGCTCAGTACTCAGGGTGCTGTGTGCTCAGTACTCAGGGTGCTGGGTGCTCAGTACTCAGGGTGCTGGGTGCTCAGTGCTCAGGGTGCTGGGTGCTCAGTACTCAGGGTGCTGGGTGCTCAGTGCTTGGGGTGCTCGGTGCTCAGTACGCTGGGTGCTCAGTACTCAGGGTGCTCGGTGCTCAGTACGCTGGGTGCTCAGTACTCAGGGTGCTGGTTGCTCAGTACTCAGGGTGCTGTGTGCTCAGTACTCAGGGTGCTGGGTGCTCAGTACGCTGGGTGCTCAGTACTGAGGGTGCTGGGTGCTCAGTACTCAGGGTGCTGTGTGCTCAGTACTCAGGGTGCTGGGTGCTCAGTACTCAGGGTGCTGGGTGCTCAGTGCTCAGGGTGCTGGGTGCTCAGTACTCAGGGTGCTGGGTGCTCAGTGCTCGGGGTGCTCGGTGCTCAGTACGCTGGGTGCTCAGTACTCAGGGTGCTCGGTGCTCAGTACGCTGGGTGCTCAGTACACAGGGTGCTGGGTGCTCAGTACTCAGGGTGCTGTGTGCTCAGTACTCAGGGTGCTGGGTGCTCAGTACTCAGGGTGCTGGGTGCTTAGTACTCAGGGTGCTGGCTGCTCAGTTCTCAGGGTGCTCGGTGCTCAGTGCTCGGGGTGCTGGGTGCTCAGTACTCAGGGTGCTCAGTGCTCAGTGCTCTGGGTGCTGGGTGCTCTGTGCTCGGGGTGCTGGGTGCTCATTGCTCAGGGTGCTGGGTGCTCAGTACTCAGGGTGCTCAGTGCTCAGTCCTCGGGGTGCTGGGTGCTCAGTGCTCGGGGTGCTGGGTGCTCAGTTCTCAAGGTGCTGTGTGCTCAGTGCTCAGGGTTCTGGGTGCTCAGTGCTCGGGGCGCTGGGTACTCAGTGCTCGGGGTGCTCGGAGCTCAGTACTCAGTGTGCTGGGTGCTCAGTGCTCGGGGTGCTCGGTGCTCAGTACTCAGGGTGCTGGGTGCTCAGTGCTCGGGGTGCTCGGTGCTCAGTACGTTGTGTGCTCACTACTCAGGGTGCTGGGTGCTCAGTACTCAGGGTGCTGGGTGCGCAGTGCTCGGGGTGCTGGGTGCTCAGTGCTCAGGGTGCTGGGTGCTCAGTACTCGGGGTGCTGGGTGCTCAGTACTCAGGGTGCTGGGTGCTCAGTACTCAGGGTGCTGGGTGATCAGTACTCGGGTGCTGGGTGCTCAGTGCTCAGAGTGCTGGGTGCTCAGTGCTCGGGGTGCTGGGTGCTCAGTGCTCAGTACTCAGGGTGCTGGGTGCTCAGTGCTCTTGGTGCTGGGTGCACAGTGCTCAGTACTCAGGGTGCTGGGTGCTCAGTGCTCAGGGTGCTGGGTGCTCAGTGCTCAGGGTGCAGGGTTCTCAGTGCTCAGGGTACTGGGTGCTCAGTGCTCAGGGTGCTGGGTACTCAGTGCTCGGGGTGATGGGTGCTCAGTACTCAGGGTGCTGGGTGCTCAGTACTCAGGGTGCTCAGTGCTCAGTACTCAGGGTGCTCAGTGCTCAGGGTGCTGGGTGCTCAGTGCTCGGGGTGCTGGGTGCTCAGTCCTCAGGGTGCTGGGTGCTGAGTGCTCAGGGTGCTCGGTGCTCAGTGCTCAAGGTGCTGGGTGCTCAGTACTCAGGGTGCTGGGTGCGCAGTGCTCGGGGTGCTGGGTGCTCAGTGCTCAGGGTGCTGGGTGCTCAGTGCTCAGGGTGCTGGTTGCTCAGTACTCGGGGTGCTGGGTGCTCAGTACTCAGGGTGCTGGGTGCTCAGTACTCAGGGTGCTGGGTGATCAGTACTTGGGTGCTGGGTGCTCAATGCTCGGGGTTCTGGGTGCTCAGTGCTCAGTACTCAGGGTGCTGGGTGCTCAGTGCTCGGGGTGCTGGGTGCACAGTGCTCAGTACTCAGGGTGCTGGGTGCTCAGTGCTCAGGGTGCTGGGTACTCAGTGCTCGGGGTGCTGGGTGCTCAGTACTCAGGGTGCTGGGTGCTCAGTGCTCAGTACTCAGGGTGCTCAGTGCTCAGGGTGCTGGGTGCTCAGTGCTCGGGGTCCTGGGTGCTCAGTCCTAAGGGTGCTGGGTGCTCAGTGCTCAGGGTGCTCGGTGCTCAGTGCTCAGGGTGCTGGGTGCTCAGTACTCAGGGTGCTGGGTGCTCAGTGCTCGGGGTGCTGGGTGCTCAGTACTCAGGGTGCTGGGTGCTCAGTGCTCAGGGTGCTGGGTGCTCAGTGCTCAGGGTGCTCGGTGCTTAGTACTCGGGGTGCTGGGTGCTCAGTACTCAGGGTTCTGGGTGCTCAGTGCTCAGGGTGCTGGGTGCTCAGTGCTCAGGGTGCTGGGTGCTCAGTACTCAGGGTGCTGGGTGCTCAGTACTCAGGGTGCTGGGTGCTCAGTTCTCAGGGTGCTGGGTGCTCAGTGCTCGGGGTGCTGGGTGCTCAGTGCTCGGTGTGCTCGGTGCTCAGTACTCAGGGTGCTGGGTGCACAGAGCTCGGGGTGCTGGGTGCTCAGTGCTAGGGGTGCTCTGTGCTCAGTGCTCAAGGTGCTGGGTGCTCAGAACTCAGGGTGATCATTGCTCAGGGTGCTGGGTGCTCAGTTCTCAGGGTGCTGGGTGACCAGTACTCAGGGTGCTCAGTGCTCAGTACTCAGGGTGCTCAGTGCTCAGTACTAAGGGTGCTCAGTGATCAGGCTGCTGGGTGCTCAGTACTCGGGGTGCTCGGTGCTCAGTCCTCAGGGTGCTGGGTGCTCAGTACTCAGGGAGCTGGGTGCTCAGTACTCAGGGTGCTGGGTGCTCAGTACTCGGGTGCTGGGTGCTCAGTGCTCAGGGTGCTGTGTGCTCAGTGCTTGGGGTACTGGGTGCTCAGTGCTCAGTACTCAGGGTGCTGGGGGCTCAGTGCTCGGGGTGCTGGGTGCTCAGTGCTCAGTACTCAGGGTGCTGGGTGCTCAGTGCTCAGGGTGCTGGGTGCTCAGTGCTCAGGGTGCTGGGTGCTCAGTGCTCAGGGTGCTGGGTGCTCAGTACTCAGGGTGCTCGGTGCTTAGTACTCAGGGTGCTGGGTGCTCAGTACTCCGGGTGCTGGGTGCTCAGTGCTCTGTACTCAGGGTTCTGGGTGCTCAGTACTCAGGGTGCTGGGTGCTCAGTGCTCGGGGTGCTCGGTGCTCAGTACTCAGGGTGCTGGGTGCTCAGTGCTCGGGGTGCTCAGTACTCAGGGTGCTGTGTGTTCAGTGCTCAGGGTGCTGGGTGCTCAGTACTCAGGGTGCTCGGTGCTTAGTACTCAGGGTGCTGGGTGCTCAGTACTCTGGGTGCTGGGTGCTCAGTGCTCGGGGTGCTCGGTGCTCAGTGCTCAAGGTGCTGGGTGCTCAGTACTCAGGGTGATCATTGCTCAGGGTGCTGGGTGCTCAGTACTCAGGGTGCTGGGTGCTCAGTACTCAGGGTGCTCAGTGCTCAGTACTCAGGGTGCTCAGTGCTCAGTACTAAGGGTGCTCACTGCACAGGGTGCTGGGTGCTCAGTGTTCGGGGGGCTCGGTGCTCAGTACTCAGGGTGCTGGGTGCTCAGTGCTCATGGTGCTGGGTGCTCAGTGCTCAGGGTGCTGGTTGCTCAGTGCTCAGGGTGCTGGGCGCTCAGTACTCAGGGTTTTCGGTGCTCAGTACTCGGGGTGCTCAATGCTCAGTACTCAGGGTGCTGGGTGCTCAGTGCTCAGGGTGCTGGGTGCTCAGTACTCAGGGTGCTGGGTGCTCGGTGCTCAGTACGCTGGGTGCTCAGTACTCAGGTTGCTGGGTGCTCAGTACTCAGGGTGCTGGGTGCTCAGTACTCAGGGTGCTCGGTGCTCAGTACTCAGGGTGCTGGGTGCTCAGTGCTCAGGGTGCTGGGTGCTCAGTGCTCGGGGTGCTCGGTGCTCAGTACGCTGGGTGCTCAGTACTCAGGGTGCTGGGTGCTCAGTACGCTGGGTGCTCAGTACTCAGGGTGCTGTGTGCTCAGTACTCAGGGTGCTGTGTGCTCAGTACTCAGGGTGCTGGGTGCTCAGTACGCTGGGTGCTCAGTACTGAGGGTGCTGGGTGCTCAGTACTCAGGGTGCTGTGTGCTCAGTACTCAGGGTGCTGGGTGCTCAGTACTCAGGGTGCTGGGTGCTCAGTGCTCAGGGTGCTGGGTGCTCAGTACTCAGGGTGCTGGGTGCTCAGTGCTCGGGGTGCTCGGTGCTCAGTACGCTGGGTGCTCAGTACTCAGGGTGCTCGGTGCTCAGTACGCTGGGTGCTCAGTACTCAGGGTGCTGGGTGCTCAGTACTCAGGGTGCTGTGTGCTCAGTACTCAGGGTGCTGGGTGCTCAGTACTCAGGGTGCTGGGTGCTTAGTACTCAGGGTGCTGGCTGCTCAGTGCTCAGGGTGCTCGGTGCTCAGTGCTCGGGGTGCTGGGTGCTCAGTACTCAGGTTGCTCAGTGCTCAGTGCTCTGGCTGCTGGGTGCTCTGTGCTCGGGGTGCTGGGTGCTCATTGCTCAGGGTGCTGGGTGCTCAGTACTCAGGGTGCTCAGTGCTCAGTGCTCGGGGTGCTGGGTGCTCAGTGCTCGGGCTGCTGGGTGCTCAGTTCTCAGGGTGCTGTGTGCTCAGTGCTCAGGGTTCTGGGTGCTCAGTGCTCGGGTCGCTGGGTACTCAGTGCTCGGGGTGCTCGGAGCTCAGTACTCAGTGTGCTGGGTGCTCAGTGCTCGGGGTGCTCGGTGCTCAGTACTCAGGGTGCTGGGTGCTCAGTGCTCGGGGTGCTCGGTGCTCAGTACGTTGTGTGCTCACTACTCAGGGTGCTGGGTGCTCAGTGCTCAGGGTGCTGGGTGCTGAGTGCTCAGGGTGCTGGGTGCTCAGTGCTCAGGGTGCTGGGTGCTCAGTACTCAGGGTGCTGGGTGCGCAGTGCTCGGGGTGCTGGGTGCTGAGTGCTCAGGGTGCTGGGTGCTCAGTGCTCAGGGTGCTGGGTGCTCAGTACTCGGGGTGCTGGGTGCTCAGTACTCAGGGTGCTGGGTGCTCAGTACTCAGGGTGCTGGGTGATCAGTACTCGGGTGCTGGGTGCTCAGTGCTCAGAGTGCTGGGTGCTCAGTGCTCGGGGTGCTGGGTGCTCAGTGCTCAGTACTCAGGGTGCTGGGTGCTCAGTGATCTTGGTGCTGGGTGCACAGTGCTCAGTACTCAGGGTGCTGGTTGCTCAGTGCTCAGGGTGCTCAGTGCTCAGGGTGCTGGGTGCTCAGTGCTCGGGGTGCTGGGTGCTCAGTCCTAAGGGTGCTGGGTGCTCAGTGCTCAGGGTGCTCGGTGCTCAGTGCTCAGGGTGCTGGGTGCTCAGTACTCAGGGTGCTGGGTGCTCAGTGCTTGGGCTGCTGGGTGCTCAGTACTCAGGGTGCTGGGTGCTCAGTGCTCAGGGTGCTGGGTGCTCAGTGCTCAGGGTGCTCGGTGCTTAGTACTCGGGGTGCTGGGTGCTCAGTACTCAGGGTTCTGGGTGCTCAGTGCTCAGGGTGCTGGGTGCTCAGTGCTCAGGGTGCTCGGTGCTCAGTACTCAGGGTGCTGGGTGCTCAGTACTCAGGGTGCTGGGTGCTCAGTTCTCAGGGTGCTGGGTGCTCAGTGCTCGGGGTGCTGGGTGCTCAGTGCTCGGTGTGCTCGGTGCTCAGTACTCAGGGTGCTGGGTGCTCAGTGCTCGGGGTGCTCAGTACTCAGGGTGCTGTGTGTTCAGTGCTCAGGGTGCTGGGTACTCAGTACTCAGGGTGCTCGGTGCTTAGTACTCAGGGTGCTGGGTGCTCAGTATTCCGGGTGCTGGGTGCTCAGTGCTCGGGGTGCTCTGTGCTCAGTGCTCAAGGTGCTGGGTGCTCAGAACTCAGGGTGATCATTGCTCAGGGTGCTGGGTGCTCAGTTCTCAGGGTGCTGGGTGCCCAGTACTCAGGGTGCTCAGTGCTCAGTACTCAGGGTGCTCAGTGCTCAGTACTAAGGGTGCTCAGTGATCAGGCTGCTGGGTGCTCAGTACTCGGGGTGCTCGGTGCTCAGTCCTCAGGGTGCTGGGTGCTCAGTACTCAGGGAGCTGGGTGCTCAGTACTCAGGGTGCTGGGTGCTCAGTACTCGGGTGCTGGGTGCTCAGTGCTCAGGGTGCTGGGTGCTCAGTGCTTGGGGTGCTGGGTGCTCAGTGCTCAGTACTCAGGGTGCTGGGGGCTCAGTGCTCGGGGTGCTGGGTGCTCAGTACTCAGGGTGCTCAGTGCTCAGTGCTCTGGGTGCTGGGTGCTCTGTGCTCGGGGTGCTGGGTGCTCATTGCTCAGGGTGCTGGGTGCTCAGTACTCAGGGTGCTCAGTGCTCAGTGCTCGGGGTGCTGGGTGCTCAGTGCTCGGGGTGCTGGGTGCTCAGTGCTCAGGGTGCTGTGTGCTCAGTGCTCAGGGTTCTGGGTGCTCAGTGCTCGGGGCGCTGGGTACTCAGTGCTCGGGGTGCTCGCAGCTCAGTACTCAGTGTGCTGGGTGCTCAGTGCTCGGGGTGCTCGGTGCTCAGTACTCAGGGTGCTGGGTGCTCAGTGCTCGGGGTGCTCGGTGCTCAGTACGTTGTGTGCTCACTACTCAGGGTGCTGGGTGCTCAGTGCTCAGGGTGCTGGGTGCTGAGTGCTCAGGGTGCTGGGTGCTCAGTGCTCAGGGTGCTGGGTGCTCAGTACTCAGGGTGCTGGGTGCGCAGTGCTCGGGGTGCTGGGTGCTGAGTGCTCAAGGTGCTGGGTGCTCAGTGCTCAGGGTGCTGGGTGCTCAGTACTCGGGGTGCTGGGTGCTCAGTACTCAGGGTGCTGGGTGCTCAGTACTCAGGGTGCTGTGTGATCAGTACTCGGGTGCTGGGTGCTCAGTGCTCAGAGTGCTGGGTGCTCAGTGCTCGGGGTGCTGGGTGCTCAGTGCTCAGTACTCAGGGTGCTGGGTGCTCAGTGCTCTTGGTGCTGGGTGCACAGTGCTCAGTACTCAGGGTGCTGGGTGCTCAGTGCTCAGGGTGCTCAGTGCTCAGGGTGCTGGGTGCTCAGTGCTCGGGGTGCTGGGTGCTCAGTCCTAAGGGTGCTGGGTGCTCAGTGCTCAGGGTGCTCGGTGCTCAGTGCTCAGGGTGCTGGGTGCTCAGTACTCAGGGTGCTGGGTGCTCAGTGCTCGGGGTGCTGGGTGCTCAGTACTCAGGGTGCTGGGTGCTCAGTGCTCGGGGTGCTGGGTGCTCAGTGCTCAGGGTGCTCGTTGCTTAGTACTCGGGGTGCTGGGTGCTCAGTACTCAGGGTTCTGGGTGCTCAGTGCTCAGGGTGCTGGGTGCTCAGTGCTCAGGGTGCTGGGTGCTCAGTACTCAGGGTGCTGGGTGCTCAGTGCTCGGGGTGCTGGGTGCTCAGTGCTCGGTGTGCTCGGTGCTCAGTACTCAGGGTGCTGGGTGCTCAGTGCTCGGTGTGCTCAGTACTCAGGGTGCTGGGTGCTCAGTACTCAGGGTGCTGGGTGCTCAGTACTCAGGGTGCTGGGTGCTCAGTACTCAGGGTGCTCAGTGCTCAGTACTCAGGGTGCTCAGTGCTCAGTACTCAGGGTGCTCAGTGCTCAGGGTGCTGGGTGCTCAGTGCTCGGGGTGCTGGGTGCTCAGTCCTCAGGGTGCTGGGTGCTGAGTGCTCAGGGTGCTCGGTGCTCAGTGCTCAGGGTGCTGGGTGCTCAGTACTCAGGGTGCTGGGTGCGCAGTGCTCGGGGTGCTGGGTGCTCAGTGCTCAGGGTGCTGGGTGCTCAGTGCTCAGGGTGCTGGTTGCTCAGTACTCGGGGTGCTGGGTGCTCAGTACTCAGGGTGCTGGGTGCTCAGTACTCAGGGTGCTGGGTGATCAGTACTTGGGTGCTGGGTGCTCAATGCTCGGGGTGCTGGGTGCTCAGTGCTCAGTACTCAGGGTGCTGGGTGCTCAGTGCTCGGGGTGCTGGGTGCACAGTGCTCAGTACTCAGGGTGCTGGGTGCTCAGTGCTCAGGGTGCTGGGTACTCAGTGCTCGGGGTGCTGGGTGCTCAGTACTCAGGGTGCTGGGTGCTCAGTACTCAGGGTGCTCAGTGCTCAGTACTCAGGGTGCTCAGTGCTCAGTACTCAGGGTGCTCAGTGCTCAGGGTGCTGGGTGCTCAGTGCTCGGGGTGCTGGGTGCTCAGTCCTAAGGGTGCTGGGTGCTCAGTGCTCAGGGTGCTCGGTGCTCAGTGCTCGGGGTGCTGGGTGCTCAGTGCTCGGGCTGCTGGGTGCTCAGTTCTCAGGGTGCTGTGTGCTCAGTGCTCAGGGTTCTGGGTGCTCAGTGCTCGGGGCGCTGGGTACTCAGTGCTCGGGGTGCTCGGAGCTCAGTACTCAGTGTGCTGGGTGCTCAGTGCTCGGGGTGCTCGGTGCTCAGTACTCAGGGTGCTGGGTGCTCAGTGCTCGGGGTGCTCGGTGCTCAGTACGTTGTGTGCTCACTACTCAGGGTGCTGGGTGCTCAGTGCTCAGGGTGCTGGGTGCTGAGTGCTCAGGGTGCTGTGTGCTCAGTGCTCAGGGTGCTGGGTGCTCAGTACTCAGGGTGCTGGGTGCGCAGTGCTCGGGGTGCTGGGTGCTGAGTGCTCAGGGTGCTGGGTGCTCAGTGCTCAGGGTGCTGGGTGCTCAGTACTCGGGGTGCTGGGTCCTCAGTACTCAGGGTGCTGGGTGCTCAGTACTCAGGGTGCTGGGTGATCAGTACTCGGGTGCTGGGTGCTCAGTGCTCAGAGTGCTGGGTGCTCAGTGCTCGGGGTGCTGGGTGCTCAGTGCTCAGTACTCAGGGTGCTGGGTGCTCAGTGCTCTTGGTGCTGGGTGCACAGTGCTCAGTACTCAGGGTGCTGGGTGCTCAGTGCTCAGGGTGCTCAGTGCTCAGGGTGCTGGGTGCTCAGTGCTCGGGGTGCTGGGTGCTCAGTCCTAAGGGTGCTGGGTGCTCAGTGCTCAGGGTGCTCGGTGCTCAGTGCTCAGGGTGCTGGGTGCTCAGTACTCAGGGTGCTGGGTGCTCAGTGCTTGGGGTGCTGGGTGCTCAGTACTCAGGGTGCTGGGTGCTCAGTGCTCAGGGTGCTGGGTGCTCAGTGCTCAGGGTGCTCGGTGCTTAGTACTCGGGGTGCTGGGTGCTCAGTACTCAGGGTTCTGGGTGCTCAGTGCTCAGGGTGCTGGGTGCTCAGTGCTCAGGGTGCTCGGTGCTCAGTACTCAGGGTGCTGGGTGCTCAGTACTCAGGGTGCTGGGTGCTCAGTTCTCAGGGTGCTGGGTGCTCAGTGCTCGGGGTGCTGGGTGCTCAGTGCTCGGTGTGCTCGGTGCTCAGTACTCAGGGTGCTGGGTGCTCAGTGCTCGGGGTGCTCAGTACTCAGGGTGCTGTGTGTTCAGTGCTCAGGGTGCTGGGTACTCAGTACTCAGGGTGCTCGGTGCTTAGTACTCAGGGTGCTGGGTGCTCAGTACTCCGGGTGCTGGGTGCTCAGTGCTCTGGGTGCTCTGTGCTCAGTGCTCAAGGTGCTGGGTGCTCAGAACTCAGGGTGATCATTGCTCAGGGTGCTGGGTGCTCAGTTCTCAGGGTGCTGGGTGCCCAGTACTCAGGGTGCTCAGTGCTCAGTACTCAGGGTGCTCAGTGCTCAGTACTAAGGGTGCTCAGTGATCAGGCTGCTGGGTGCTCAGTACTCGGGGTGCTCGGTGCTCAGTCCTCAGGGTGCTGGGTGCTCAGTACTCAGGGAGCTGGGTGCTCAGTACTCAGGGTGCTGGGTGCTCAGTACTCGGGTGCTGGGTGCTCAGTGCTCAGGGTGCTGGGTGCTCAGTGCTTGGGGTGCTGGGTGCTCAGTGCTCAGTACTCAGGGTGCTGGGGGCTCAGTGCTCGGGGTGCTGGGTGCTCAGTACTCAGGGTGCTCAGTGCTCAGTGCTCTGGGTGCTGGGTGCTCTGTGCTCGGGGTGCTGGGTGCTCATTGCTCAGGGTGCTGGGTGCTCAGTACTCAGGGTGCTCAGTGCTCAGTGCTCGGGGTGCTGGGTGCTCAGTGCTCGGGGTGCTGGGTGCTCAGTCCTCAGGGTGCTGTGTGCTCAGTGCTCAGGGTTCTGGGTGCTCAGTGCTCGGGGCGCTGGGTACTCAGTGCTCGGGGTGCTCGCAGCTCAGTACTCAGTGTGCTGGGTGCTCAGTGCTCGGGGTGCTCGGTGCTCAGTACTCAGGGTGCTGGGTGCTCAGTGCTCGGGGTGCTCGGTGCTCAGTACGTTGTGTGCTCACTACTCAGGGTGCTGGGTGCTCAGTGCTCAGGGTGCTGGGTGCTGAGTGCTCAGGGTGCTGGGTGCTCAGTGCTCAGGGTGCTGGGTGCTCAGTACTCAGGGTGCTGGGTGCGCAGTGCTCGGGGTGCTGGGTGCTGAGTGCTCAGGGTGCTGGGTGCTCAGTGCTCAGGGTGCTGGGTGCTCAGTACTCGGGGTGCTGGGTGCTCAGTACTCAGGGTGCTTGGTGCTCAGTACTCAGGGTGCTGTGTGATCAGTACTCGGGTGCTGGGTGCTCAGTGCTCAGAGTGCTGGGTGCTCAGTGCTCGGGGTGCTGGGTGCTCAGTGCTCAGTACTCAGGGTGCTGGGTGCTCAGTGCTCTTGGTGCTGGGTGCACAGTGCTCAGTACTCAGGGTGCTGGGTGCTCAGTGCTCAGGGTGCTCAGTGCTCAGGGTGCTGGGTGCTCAGTGCTCGGGGTGCTGGGTGCTCAGTCCTAAGGGTGCTGGGTGCTCAGTGCTCAGGGTGCTCGGTGCTCAGTGCTCAGGGTGCTGGGTGCTCAGTACTCAGGGTGCTGGGTGCTCAGTGCTCGGGGTGCTGGGTGCTCAGTACTCAGGGTGCTGGGTGCTCAGTGCTCGGGGTGCTGGGTGCTCAGTGCTCAGGGTGCTCGGTGCTTAGTACTCGGGGTGCTGGGTGCTCAGTACTCAGGGTTCTGGGTGCTCAGTGCTCAGGGTGCTGGGTGCTCAGTGCTCAGGGTGCTGGGTGCTCAGTACTCAGGGTGCTGGGTGCTCAGTGCTCGGGGTGCTGGGTGCTCAGTGCTCGGTGTGCTCGGTGCTCAGTACTCAGGGTGCTGGGTGCTCAGTGCTCGGGGTGCTCAGTACTCAGGGTGCTGGGTGCTCAGTACTCAGGGTGCTGGGTGCTCAGTACTCAGGGTGCTGGGTGCTCAGTACTCAGGGTGCTCAGTGCTCAGTACTCAGGGTGCTCAGTGCTCAGTACTCAGGGTGCTCAGTGCTCAGGGTGCTGGGTGCTCAGTGCTCGGGGTGCTGGGTGCTCAGTCCTCAGGGTGCTGGGTGCTGAGTGCTCAGGGTGCTCGGTGCTCAGTGCTCAGGGTGCTGGGTGCTCAGTACTCAGGGTGCTGGGTGCGCAGTGCTCGGGGTGCTGGGTGCTCAGTGCTCAGGGTGCTGGGTGCTCAGTGCTCAGGGTGCTGGTTGCTCAGTACTCGGGGTGCTGGGTGCTCAGTACTCAGGGTGCTGGGTGCTCAGTACTCAGGGTGCTGGGTGATCAGTACTTGGGTGCTGGGTGCTCAGTACTCAGGGTGCTGGATGCTCAGTGCTCAGGGTGCTGGGTGCTCAGTGCTCAGGGTGCTCGGTGCTTAGTACTCGGGGTGCTGGGTGCTCAGTACTCAGGGTTCTGGGTGCTCAGTGCTCAGGGTGCTGGGTGCTCAGTGCTCAGGGTGCTCGGTGCTCAGTACTCAGGGTGCTGGGTGCTCAGTACTCAGGGTGCTGGGTGCTCAGTTCTCAGGGTGCTGGGTGCTCAGTGCTCGGGGTGCTGGGTGCTCAGTGCTCGGTGTGCTCGGTGCTCAGTACTCAGGGTGCTGGGTGCTCAGTGCTCGGGGTGCTCAGTACTCAGGGTGCTGTGTGTTCAGTGCTCAGGGTGCTGGGTACTCAGTACTCAGGGTGCTCGGTGCTTAGTACTCAGGGTGCTGGGTGCTCAGTACTCCGGGTGCTGGGTGCTCAGTGCTCTGGGTGCTCTGTGCTCAGTGCTCAAGGTGCTGGGTGCTCAGAACTCAGGGTGATCATTGCTCAGGGTGCTGGGTGCTCAGTTCACAGGGTGCTGGGTGCCCAGTACTCAGGGTGCTCAGTGCTCAGTACTCAGGGTGCTCAGTGCTCAGTACTAAGGGTGCTCAGTGATCAGGCTGCTGGGTGCTCAGTACTCGGGGTGCTCGGTGCTCAGTCCTCAGGGTGCTGGGTGCTCAGTACTCAGGGAGCTGGGTGCTCAGTACTCAGGGTGCTGGGTGCTCAGTACTCGGGAGCTGGGTGCTCAGTGCTCAGGGTGCTGGGTGCTCAGTGCTTGGGGTGCTGGGTGCTCAGTGCTCAGTACTCAGGGTGCTGGGGGCTCAGTGCTCGGGGTGCTGGGTGCTCAGTACTCAGGGTGCTCAGTGCTCAGTGCTCTGGGTGCTGGGTGCTCTGTGCTCGGGGTGCTGGGTGCTCATTGCTCAGGGTGCTGGGTGCTCAGTACTCAGGGTGCTCAGTGCTCAGTGCTCGGGGTGCTGGGTGCTCAGTGCTCGGGGTGCTGGGTGCTCAGTGCTCAGGGTGCTGTGTGCTCAGTGCTCAGGGTTCTGGGTGCTCAGTGCTCGGGGCGCTGGGTACTCAGTGCTCGGGGTGCTCGCAGCTCAGTACTCAGTGTGCTGGGTGCTCAGTGCTCGGGGTGCTCGGTGCTCAGTACTCAGGGTGCTGGGTGCTCAGTGCTCGGGGTGCTCGGTGCTCAGTACGTTGTGTGCTCACTACTCAGGGTGCTGGGTGCTCAGTGCTCAGGGTGCTGGGTGCTGAGTGCTCAGGGTGCTGGGTGCTCAGTGCTCAGGGTGCTGGGTGCTCAGTACTCAGGGTGCTGGGTGCGCAGTGCTCGGGGTGCTGGGAGCTGAGTGCTCAGGGTGCTGGGTGCTCAGTGCTCAGGGTGCTGGGTGCTCAGTACTCGGGGTGCTGGGTGCTCAGTACTCAGGGTGCTTGGTGCTCAGTACTCAGGGTGCTGTGTGATCAGTACTCGGGTGCTGGGTGCTCAGTGCTCAGAGTGCTGGGTGCTCAGTGCTCGGGGTGCTGGGTGCTCAGTGCTCAGTACTCAGGGTGCTGGGTGCTCAGTGCTCTTGGTGCTGGGTGCACAGTGCTCAGTACTCAGGGTGCTGGGTGCTCAGTGCTCAGGGTGCTCAGTGCTCAGGGTACTGGGTGCTCAGTGCTCGGGGTGCTGGGTGCTCAGTCCTAAGGGTGCTGGGTGCTCAGTGCTCAGGGTGCTCGGTGCTCAGTGCTCAGGGTGCTGGGTGCTCAGTACTCAGGGTGCTGGGTGCTCAGTGCTCGGGGTGCTGGGTGCTCAGTACTCAGGGTGCTGGGTGCTCAGTGCTCGGGGTGCTGGGTGCTCAGTGCTCAGGGTGCTCGGTGCTTAGTACTCGGGGTGCTGGGTGCTCAGTACTCAGGGTTCTGGGTGCTCAGTGCTCAGGGTGCTGGGTGCTCAGTGCTCAGGGTGCTGGGTGCTCAGTACTCAGGGTGCTGGGTGCTCAGTGCTCGGGGTGCTGGGTGCTCAGTGCTCGGTGTGCTCGGTGCTCAGTACTCAGGGTGCTGGGTGCTCAGTGCTCGGGGTGCTCAGTACTCAGGGTGCTGGGTGCTCAGTACTCAGGGTGCTGGGTGCTCAGTACTCAGGGTGCTGGGTGCTCAGTACTCAGGGTGCTCAGTGCTCAGTACTCAGGGTGCTCAGTGCTCAGTACTCAGGGTGCTCAGTGCTCAGGGTGCTGGGTGCTCAGTGCTCGGGGTGCTGGGTGCTCAGTCCTCAGGGTGCTGGGTGCTGAGTGCTCAGGGTGCTCGGTGCTCAGTGCTCAGGGTGCTGGGTGCTCAGTACTCAGGGTGCTGGGTGCGCAGTGCTCGGGGTGCTGGGTGCTCAGTGCTCAGGGTGCTGGGTGCTCAGTGCTCAGGGTGCTGGTTGCTCAGTACTCGGGGTGCTGGGTGCACAGTACTCAGGGTGCTGGGTGCTCAGTACTCAGGGTGCTGGGTGATCAGTACTTGGGTGCTGGGTGCTCAATGCTCGGGGTGCTGGGTGCTCAGTGCTCAGTACTCAGGGTGCTGGGTGCTCAGTGCTCGGGGTGCTGGGTGCACAGTGCTCAGTACTCAGGGTGCTGGGTGCTCAGTGCTCAGGGTGCTGGGTACTCAGTGCTCGGGGTGCTGGGTGCTCAGTACTCAGGGTGCTGGGTGCTCAGTACTCAGGGTGCTCAGTGCTCAGTACTCAGGGTGCTCAGTGCTCAGTACTCAGGGTGCTCAGTGCTCAGGGTGCTGGGTGCTCAGTGCTCAGGGTGCTCGGTGCTCAGTACTCAGGGTGCTGGGTGCTCAGTACTCAGGGTGCTGGGTGCTCAGTTCTCAGGGTGCTGGGTGCTCAGTGCTCGGGGTGCTGGGTGCTCAGTGCTCGGTGTGCTCGGTGCTCAGTACTCAGGGTGCTGGGTGCTCAGTGCTCAGGGTGCTCAGTACTCAGGGTGCTGTGTGTTCAGTGCTCAGGGTGCTGGGTACTCAGTACTCAGGGTGCTCGGTGCTTAGTACTCAGGGTGCTGGGTGCTCAGTACTCCGGGTGCTGGGTGCTCAGTGCTCTGGGTGCTCTGTGCTCAGTGCTCAAGGTGCTGGGTGCTCAGAACTCAGGGTGATCATTGCTCAGGGTGCTGGGTGCTCAGTTCTCAGGGTGCTGGGTGCCCAGTACTCAGGGTGCTCAGTGCTCAGTACTCAGGGTGCTCAGTGCTCAGTACTAAGGGTGCTCAGTGATCAGGCTGCTGGGTGCTCAGTACTCGGGGTGCTCGGTGCTCAGTCCTCAGGGTGCTGGGTGCTCAGTACTCAGGGAGCTGGGTGCTCAGTACTCAGGGTGCTGGGTGCTCAGTACTCGGGTGCTGGGTGCTCAGTGCTCAGGGTGCTGGGTGCTCAGTGCTTGGGATGCTGGGTGCTCAGTGCTCAGTACTCAGGGTGCTGGGGGCTCAGTGCTCGGGGTGCTGGGTGCTCAGTACTCAGGGTGCTCAGTGCTCAGTGCTCTGGGTGCTGGGTGCTCTGTGCTCGGGGTGCTGGGTGCTCATTGCTCAGGGTGCTGGGTGCTCAGTACTCAGGGTGCTCAGTGCTCAGTGCTCGGGGTGCTGGGTGCTCAGTGCTCGGGGTGCTGGGTGCTCAGTGCTCAGGGTGCTGTGTGCTCAGTGCTCAGGGTTCTGGGTGCTCAGTGCTCGGGGCGCTGGGTACTCAGTGCTCGGGGTGCTCGCAGCTCAGTACTCAGTGTGCTGGGTGCTCAGTGCTCGGGGTGCTCGGTGCTCAGTACTCAGGGTGCTGGGTGCTCAGTGCTCGGGGTGCTCGGTGCTCAGTACGTTGTGTGCTCACTACTCAGGGTGCTGGGTGCTCAGTGCTCAGGGTGCTGGGTGCTGAGTGCTCAGGGTGCTGGGTGCTCAGTGCTCAGGGTGCTGGGTGCTCAGTACTCAGGGTGCTGGGTGCGCAGTGCTCGGGGTGCTGGGAGCTGAGTGCTCAGGGTGCTGGGTGCTCAGTGCTCAGGGTGCTGGGTGCTCAGTACTCGGGGTGCTGGGTGCTCAGTACTCAGGGTGCTTGGTGCTCAGTACTCAGGGTGCTGTGTGATCAGTACTCGGGTGCTGGGTGCTCAGTGCTCAGAGTGCTGGGTGCTCAGTGCTCGGGGTGCTGGGTGCTCAGTGCTCAGTACTCAGGGTGCTGGGTGCTCAGTGCTCTTGGTGCTGGGTGCACAGTGCTCAGTACTCAGGGTGCTGGGTGCTCAGTGCTCAGGGTGCTCAGTGCTCAGGGTACTGGGTGCTCAGTGCTCGGGGTGCTGGGTGCTCAGTCCTAAGGGTGCTGGGTGCTCAGTGCTCAGGGTGCTCGGTGCTCAGTGCTCAGGGTGCTGGGTGCTCAGTACTCAGGGTGCTGGGTGCTCAGTGCTCGGGGTGCTGGGTGCTCAGTACTCAGGGTGCTGGGTGCTCAGTGCTCGGGGTGCTGGGTGCTCAGTGCTCAGGGTGCTCGGTGCTTAGTACTCGGGGTGCTGGGTGCTCAGTACTCAGGGTTCTGGGTGCTCAGTGCTCAGGGTGCTGGGTGCTCAGTGCTCAGGGTGCTGGGTGCTCAGTACTCAGGGTGCTGGGTGCTCAGTGCTCGGGGTGCTGGGTGCTCAGTGCTCGGTGTGCTCGGTGCTCAGTACTCAGGGTGCTGGGTGCTCAGTGCTCGGGGTGCTCAGTACTCAGGGTGCTGGGTGCTCAGTACTCAGGGTGCTGGGTGCTCAGTACTCAGGGTGCTGGGTGCTCAGTACTCAGGGTGCTCAGTGCTCAGTACTCAGGGTGCTCAGTGCTCAGTACTCAGGGTGCTCAGTGCTCAGGGTGCTGGGTGCTCAGTGCTCGGGGTGCTGGGTGCTCAGTCCTCAGGGTGCTGGGTGCTGAGTGCTCAGGGTGCTCGGTGCTCAGTGCTCAGGGTGCTGGGTGCTCAGTACTCAGGGTGCTGGGTGCGCAGTGCTCGGGGTGCTGGGTGCTCAGTGCTCAGGGTGCTGGGTGCTCAGTGCTCAGGGTGCTGGTTGCTCAGTACTCAGGGTGCTGGGTGCTCAGTACTCAGGGTGCTGGGTGCTCAGTACTCAGGGTGCTGGGTGATCAGTACTTGGGTGCTGGGTGCTCAATGCTCGGGGTGCTGGGTGCTCAGTGCTCAGTACTCAGGGTGCTGGGTGCTCAGTGCTCGGGGTGCTGGGTGCACAGTGCTCAGTACTCAGGGTGCTGGGTGCTCAGTGCTCAGGGTGCTGGGTACTCAGTGCTCGGGGTGCTGGGTGCTCAGTACTCAGGGTGCTGGGTGCTCAGTACTCAGGGTGCTCAGTGCTCAGTACTCAGGGTGCTCAGTGCTCAGTACTCAGGGTGCTCAGTGCTCAGGGTGCTGGGTGCTCAGTGCTCAGGGTGCTCGGTGCTCAGTACTCAGGGTGCTGGGTGCTCAGTACTCAGGGTGCTGGGTGCTCAGTACTCAGGGTGCTGTGTGATCAGTACTCGGGTGCTGGGTGCTCAGTGCTCAGAGTGCTGGGTGCTCAGTGCTCGGGGTGCTGGGTGCTCAGTGCTCAGTACTCAGGGTGCTGGGTGCTCAGTGCTCTTGGTGCTGGGTGCACAGTGCTCAGTACTCAGGGTGCTGGGTGCTCAGTGCTCGGGGTGCTGGGTGCTCAGTGCTCAGTACTCAGGGTGCTGGGTGCTCAGTGCTCTTGGTGCTGGGTGCACAGTGCTCAGTACTCAGGGTGCTGGGTGCTCAGTGCTCAGGGTGCTCAGTGCTCAGGGTACTGGGTGCTCAGTGCTCGGGGTGCTGGGTGCTCAGTCCTAAGGGTGCTGGGTGCTCAGTGCTCAGGGTGCTCGGTGCTCAGTGCTCAGGGTGCTGGGTGCTCAGTACTCAGGGTGCTGGGTGCTCAGTGCTCGGGGTGCTGGGTGCTCAGTACTCAGGGTGCTGGGTGCTCAGTGCTCGGGGTGCTGGGTGCTCAGTGCTCAGGGTGCTCGGTGCTTAGTACTCGGGGTGCTGGGTGCTCAGTACTCAGGGTTCTGGGTGCTCAGTGCTCAGGGTGCTGGGTGCTCAGTGCTCAGGGTGCTGGGTGCTCAGTACTCAGGGTGCTGGGTGCTCAGTGCTCGGGGTGCTGGGTGCTCAGTGCTCGGTGTGCTCGGTGCTCAGTACTCAGGGTGCTGGGTGCTCAGTGCTCGGGGTGCTCAGTACTCAGGGTGCTGGGTGCTCAGTACTCAGGGTGCTGGGTGCTCAGTACTCAGGGTGCTGGGTGCTCAGTACTCAGGGTGCTCAGTGCTCAGTACTCAGGGTGCTCAGTGCTCAGTACTCAGGGTGCTCAGTGCTCAGGGTGCTGGGTGCTCAGTGCTCGGGGTGCTGGGTGCTCAGTCCTCAGGGTGCTGGGTGCTGAGTGCTCAGGGTGCTCGGTGCTCAGTGCTCAGGGTGCTGGGTGCTCAGTACTCAGGGTGCTGGGTGCGCAGTGCTCGGGGTGCTGGGTGCTCAGTGCTCAGGGTGCTGGGTGCTCAGTGCTCAGGGTGCTGGTTGCTCAGTACTCGGGGTGCTGGGTGCACAGTACTCAGGGTGCTGGGTGCTCAGTACTCAGGGTGCTGGGTGATCAGTACTTGGGTGCTGGGTGCTCAATGCTCGGGGTGCTGGGTGCTCAGTGCTCAGTACTCAGGGTGCTGGGTGCTCAGTGCTCGGGGTGCTGGGTGCACAGTGCTCAGTACTCAGGGTGCTGGGTGCTCAGTGCTCAGGGTGCTGGGTACTCAGTGCTCGGGGTGCTGGGTGCTCAGTACTCAGGGTGCTGGGTGCTCAGTACTCAGGGTGCTCAGTGCTCAGTACTCAGGGTGCTCAGTGCTCAGTACTCAGGGTGCTCAGTGCTCAGGGTGCTGGGTGCTCAGTGCTCAGGGTGCTCGGTGCTCAGTACTCAGGGTGCTGGGTGCTCAGTACTCAGGGTGCTGGGTGCTCAGTTCTCAGGGTGCTGGGTGCTCAGTGCTCGGGGTGCTGGGTGCTCAGTGCTCGGTGTGCTCGGTGCTCAGTACTCAGGGTGCTGGGTGCTCAGTGCTCGGGGTGCTCAGTACTCAGGGTGCTGTGTGTTCAGTGCTCAGGGTGCTGGGTACTCAGTACTCAGGGTGCTCGGTGCTTAGTACTCAGGGTGCTGGGTGCTCAGTACTCCGGGTGCTGGGTGCTCAGTGCTCTGGGTGCTCTGTGCTCAGTGCTCAAGGTGCTGGGTGCTCAGAACTCAGGGTGATCATTGCTCAGGGTGCTGGGTGCTCAGTTCTCAGGGTGCTGGGTGCCCAGTACTCAGGGTGCTCAGTGCTCAGTACTCAGGGTGCTCAGTGCTCAGTACTAAGGGTGCTCAGTGATCAGGCTGCTGGGTGCTCAGTACTCGGGGTGCTCGGTGCTCAGTCCTCAGGGTGCTGGGTGCTCAGTACTCAGGGAGCTGGGTGCTCAGTACTCAGGGTGCTGGGTGCTCAGTACTCGGGTGCTGGGTGCTCAGTGCTCAGGGTGCTGGGTGCTCAGTGCTTGGGGTGCTGGGTGCTCAGTGCTCAGTACTCAGGGTGCTGGGTGCTCAGTGCTCGGGGTGCTGGGTGCACAGTGCTCAGTACTCAGGGTGCTGGGTGCTCAGTGCTCAGGGTGCTGGGTACTCAGTGCTCGGGGTGCTGGGTGCTCAGTACTCAGGGTGCTGGGTGCTCAGTACTCAGGGTGCTCAGTGCTCAGTACTCAGGGTGCTCAGTGCTCAGTACTCAGGGTGCTCAGTGCTCAGGGTGCTGGGTGCTCAGTGCTCAGGGTGCTCGGTGCTCAGTACTCAGGGTGCTGGGTGCTCAGTACTCAGGGTGCTGGGTGCTCAGTACTCAGGGTGCTGTGTGATCAGTACTCGGGTGCTGGGTGCTCAGTGCTCAGAGTGCTGGGTGCTCAGTGCTCGGGGTGCTGGGTGCTCAGTGCTCAGTACTCAGGGTGCTGGGTGCTCAGTGCTCTTGGTGCTGGGTGCACAGTGCTCAGTACTCAGGGTGCTGGGTGCTCAGTGCTCGGGGTGCTGGGTGCTCAGTGCTCAGTACTCAGGGTGCTGGGTGCTCAGTGCTCTTGGTGCTGGGTGCACAGTGCTCAGTACTCAGGGTGCTGGGTGCTCAGTGCTCAGGGTGCTCAGTGCTCAGGGTACTGGGTGCTCAGTGCTCGGGGTGCTGGGTGCTCAGTCCTAAGGGTGCTGGGTGCTCAGTGCTCAGGGTGCTCGGTGCTCAGTGCTCAGGGTGCTGGGTGCTCAGTACTCAGGGTGCTGGGTGCTCAGTGCTCGGGGTGCTGGGTGCTCAGTACTCAGGGTGCTGGGTGCTCAGTGCTCGGGGTGCTGGGTGCTCAGTGCTCAGGGTGCTCGGTGCTTAGTACTCGGGGTGCTGGGTGCTCAGTACTCAGGGTTCTGGGTGCTCAGTGCTCAGGGTGCTGGGTGCTCAGTGCTCAGGGTGCTGGGTGCTCAGTACTCAGGGTGCTGGGTGCTCAGTGCTCGGGGTGCTGGGTGCTCAGTGCTCGGTGTGCTCGGTGCTCAGTACTCAGGGTGCTGGGTGCTCAGTGCTCGGGGTGCTCAGTACTCAGGGTGCTGGGTGCTCAGTACTCAGGGTGCTGGGTGCTCAGTACTCAGGGTGCTGGGTGCTCAGTACTCAGGGTGCTCAGTGCTCAGTACTCAGGGTGCTCAGTGCTCAGTACTCAGGGTGCTCAGTGCTCAGGGTGCTGGGTGCTCAGTGCTCGGGGTGCTGGGTGCTCAGTCCTCAGGGTGCTGGGTGCTGAGTGCTCAGGGTGCTCGGTGCTCAGTGCTCAGGGTGCTGGGTGCTCAGTACTCAGGGTGCTGGGTGCGCAGTGCTCGGGGTGCTGGGTGCTCAGTGCTCAGGGTGCTGGGTGCTCAGTGCTCAGGGTGCTGGTTGCTCAGTACTCGGGGTGCTGGGTGCACAGTACTCAGGGTGCTGGGTGCTCAGTACTCAGGGTGCTGGGTGATCAGTACTTGGGTGCTGGGTGCTCAATGCTCGGGGTGCTGGGTGCTCAGTGCTCAGTACTCAGGGTGCTGGGTGCTCAGTGCTCGGGGTGCTGGGTGCACAGTGCTCAGTACTCAGGGTGCTGGGTGCTCAGTGCTCAGGGTGCTGGGTACTCAGTGCTCGGGGTACTGGGTGCTCAGTACTCAGGGTGCTGGGTGCTCAGTACTCAGGGTGCTCAGTGCTCAGTACTCAGGGTGCTCAGTGCTCAGTACTCAGGGTGCTCAGTGCTCAGGGTGCTGGGTGCTCAGTGCTCAGGGTGCTCGGTGCTCAGTACTCAGGGTGCTGGGTGCTCAGTACTCAGGGTGCTGGGTGCTCAGTTCTCAGGGTGCTGGGTGCTCAGTGCTCGGGGTGCTGGGTGCTCAGTGCTCGGTGTGCTCGGTGCTCAGTACTCAGGGTGCTGGGTGCTCAGTGCTCGGGGTGCTCAGTACTCAGGGTGCTGTGTGTTCAGTGCTCAGGGTGCTGGGTACTCAGTACTCAGGGTGCTCGGTGCTTAGTACTCAGGGTGCTGGGTGCTCAGTACTCCGGGTGCTGGGTGCTCAGTGCTCTGGGTGCTCTGTGCTCAGTGCTCAAGGTGCTGGGTGCTCAGAACTCAGGGTGATCATTGCTCAGGGTGCTGGGTGCTCAGTTCTCAGGGTGCTGGGTGCCCAGTACTCAGGGTGCTCAGTGCTCAGTACTCAGGGTGCTCAGTGCTCAGTACTAAGGGTGCTCAGTGATCAGGCTGCTGGGTGCTCAGTACTCGGGGTGCTCGGTGCTCAGTCCTCAGGGTGCTGGGTGCTCAGTACTCAGGGAGCTGGGTGCTCAGTACTCAGGGTGCTGGGTGCTCAGTACTCGGGTGCTGGGTGCTCAGTGCTCAGGGTGCTGGGTGCTCAGTGCTTGGGGTGCTGGGTGCTCAGTGCTCAGTACTCAGGGTGCTGGGGGCTCAGTGCTCGGGGTGCTGGGTGCTCAGTACTCAGGGTGCTCAGTGCTCAGTGCTCTGGGTGCTGGGTGCTCTGTGCTCGGGGTGCTGGGTGCTCATTGCTCAGGGTGCTGGGTGCTCAGTACTCAGGGTGCTCAGTGCTCAGTGCTCGGGGTGCTGGGTGCTCAGTGCTCGGGGTGCTGTGTGCTCAGTGCTCAGGGTTCTGGGTGCTCAGTGCTCGGGGCGCTGGGTACTCAGTGCTCGGGGTGCTCGCAGCTCAGTACTCAGTGTGCTGGGTGCTCAGTGCTCGGGGTGCTCGGTGCTCAGTACTCAGGGTGCTGGGTGCTCAGTGCTCGGGGTGCTCGGTGCTCAGTACGTTGTGTGCTCACTACTCAGGGTGCTGGGTGCTCAGTGCTCAGGGTGCTGGGTGCTGAGTGCTCAGGGTGCTGGGTGCTCAGTGCTCAGGGTGCTGGGTGCTCAGTACTCAGGGTGCTGGGTGCGCAGTGCTCGGGGTGCTGGGAGCTGAGTGCTCAGGGTGCTGGGTGCTCAGTGCTCAGGGTGCTGGGTGCTCAGTACTCGGGGTGCTGGGTGCTCAGTACTCAGGGTGCTTGGTGCTCAGTACTCAGGGTGCTGTGTGATCAGTACTCGGGTGCTGGGTGCTCAGTGCTCAGAGTGCTGGGTGCTCAGTGCTCGGGGTGCTGGGTGCTCAGTGCTCAGTACTCAGGGTGCTGGGTGCTCAGTGCTCTTGGTGCTGGGTGCACAGTGCTCAGTACTCAGGGTGCTGGGTGCTCAGTGCTCAGGGTGCTCAGTGCTCAGGGTACTGGGTGCTCAGTGCTCGGGGTGCTGGGTGCTCAGTCCTAAGGGTGCTGGGTGCTCAGTGCTCAGGGTGCTCGGTGCTCAGTGCTCAGGGTGCTGGGTGCTCAGTACTCAGGGTGCTGGGTGCTCAGTGCTCGGGGTGCTGGGTGCTCAGTACTCAGGGTGCTGGGTGCTCAGTGCTCGGGGTGCTGGGTGCTCAGTGCTCAGGGTGCTCGGTGCTTAGTACTCGGGGTGCTGGGTGCTCAGTACTCAGGGTTCTGGGTGCTCAGTGCTCAGGGTGCTGGGTGCTCAGTGCTCAGGGTGCTGGGTGCTCAGTACTCAGGGTGCTGGGTGCTCAGTGCTCGGGGTGCTGGGTGCTCAGTGCTCGGTGTGCTCGGTGCTCAGTACTCAGGGTGCTGGGTGCTCAGTGCTCGGGGTGCTCAGTACTCAGGGTGCTGGGTGCTCAGTACTCAGGGTGCTGGGTGCTCAGTACTCAGGGTGCTGGGTGCTCAGTACTCAGGGTGCTCAGTGCTCAGTACTCAGGGTGCTCAGTGCTCAGTACTCAGGGTGCTCAGTGCTCAGGGTGCTGGGTGCTCAGTGCTCGGGGTGCTGGGTGCTCAGTCCTCAGGGTGCTGGGTGCTGAGTGCTCAGGGTGCTCGGTGCTCAGTGCTCAGGGTGCTGGGTGCTCAGTACTCAGGGTGCTGGGTGCGCAGTGCTCGGGGTGCTGGGTGCTCAGTGCTCAGGGTGCTGGGTGCTCAGTGCTCAGGGTGCTGGTTGCTCAGTACTCGGGGTGCTGGGTGCTCAGTACTCAGGGTGCTGGGTGCTCAGTACTCAGGGTGCTGGGTGATCAGTACTTGGGTGCTGGGTGCTCAATGCTCGGGGTGCTGGGTGCTCAGTGCTCAGTACTCAGGGTGCTGGGTGCTCAGTGCTCGGGGTGCTGGGTGCACAGTGCTCAGTACTCAGGGTGCTGGGTGCTCAGTGCTCAGGGTGCTGGGTACTCAGTGCTCGGGGTGCTGGGTGCTCAGTACTCAGGGTGCTGGGTGCTCAGTACTCAGGGTGCTCAGTGCTCAGTACTCAGGGTGCTCAGTGCTCAGTACTCAGGGTGCTCAGTGCTCAGGGTGCTGGGTGCTCAGTGCTCAGGGTGCTCGGTGCTCAGTACTCAGGGTGCTGGGTGCTCAGTACTCAGGGTGCTGGGTGCTCAGTTCTCAGGGTGCTGGGTGCTCAGTGCTCGGGGTGCTGGGTGCTCAGTGCTCGGTGTGCTCGGTGCTCAGTACTCAGGGTGCTGGGTGCTCAGTGCTCGGGGTGCTCAGTACTCAGGGTGCTGTGTGTTCAGTGCTCAGGGTGCTGGGTACTCAGTACTCAGGGTGCTCGGTGCTTAGTACTCAGGGTGCTGGGTGCTCAGTACTCCGGGTGCTGGGTGCTCAGTGCTCTGGGTGCTCTGTGCTCAGTGCTCAAGGTGCTGGGTGCTCAGAACTCAGGGTGATCATTGCTCAGGGTGCTGGGTGCTCAGTTCTCAGGGTGCTGGGTGCCCAGTACTCAGGGTGCTCAGTGCTCAGTACTCAGGGTGCTCAGTGCTCAGTACTAAGGGTGCTCAGTGATCAGGCTGCTGGGTGCTCAGTACTCGGGGTGCTCGGTGCTCAGTCCTCAGGGTGCTGGGTGCTCAGTACTCAGGGAGCTGGGTGCTCAGTACTCAGGGTGCTGGGTGCTCAGTACTCGGGTGCTGGGTGCTCAGTGCTCAGGGTGCTGGGTGCTCAGTGCTTGGGGTGCTGGGTGCTCAGTGCTCAGTACTCAGGGTGCTGGGGGCTCAGTGCTCGGGGTGCTGGGTGCTCAGTACTCAGGGTGCTCAGTGCTCAGTGCTCTGGGTGCTGGGTGCTCTGTGCTCGGGGTGCTGGGTGCTCATTGCTCAGGGTGCTGGGTGCTCAGTACTCAGGGTGCTCAGTGCTCAGTGCTCGGGGTGCTGGGTGCTCAGTGCTCGGGGTGCTGGGTGCTCAGTGCTCAGGGTGCTGTGTGCTCAGTGCTCAGGGTTCTGGGTGCTCAGTGCTCGGGGCGCTGGGTACTCAGTGCTCGGGGTGCTCGCAGCTCAGTACTCAGTGTGCTGGGTGCTCAGTGCTCGGGGTGCTCGGTGCTCAGTACTCAGGGTGCTGGGTGCTCAGTGCTCGGGGTGCTCGGTGCTCAGTACGTTGTGTGCTCACTACTCAGGGTGCTGGGTGCTGAGTGCTCAGGGTGCTGGGTGCTGAGTGCTCAGGGTGCTGGGTGCTCAGTGCTCAGGGTGCTGGGTGCTCAGTACTCAGGGTGCTGGGTGCGCAGTGCTCGGGGTGCTGGGAGCTGAGTGCTCAGGGTGCTGGGTGCTCAGTGCTCAGGGTGCTGGGTGCTCAGTACTCGGGGTGCTGGGTGCTCAGTACTCAGGGTGCTTGGTGCTCAGTACTCAGGGTGCTGTGTGATCAGTACTCGGGTGCTGGGTGCTCAGTGCTCAGAGTGCTGGGTGCTCAGTGCTCGGGGTGCTGGGTGCTCAGTGCTCAGTACTCAGGGTGCTGGGTGCTCAGTGCTCTTGGTGCTGGGTGCACAGTGCTCAGTACTCAGGGTGCTGGGTGCTCAGTGCTCAGGGTGCTCAGTGCTCAGGGTACTGGGTGCTCAGTGCTCGGGGTGCTGGGTGCTCAGTCCTAAGGGTGCTGGGTGCTCAGTGCTCAGGGTGCTCGGTGCTCAGTGCTCAGGGTGCTGGGTGCTCAGTACTCAGGGTGCTGGGTGCTCAGTGCTCGGGGTGCTGGGTGCTCAGTACTCAGGGTGCTGGGTGCTCAGTGCTCGGGGTGCTGGGTACTCAGTGCTCAGGGTGCTCGGTGCTTAGTACTCGGGGTGCTGGGTGCTCAGTACTCAGGGTTCTGGGTGCTCAGTGCTCAGGGTGCTGGGTGCTCAGTGCTCAGGGTGCTGGGTGCTCAGTACTCAGGGTGCTGGGTGCTCAGTCCTCGGGGTGCTGGGTGCTCAGTGCTCGGTGTGCTCGGTGCTCAGTACTCAGGGTGCTGGGTGCTCAGTGCTCGGGGTGCTCAGTACTCAGGGTGCTGGGTGCTCAGTACTCAGGGTGCTGGGTGCTCAGTACTCAGGGTGCTGGGTGCTCAGTACTCAGGGTGCTCAGTGCTCAGTACTCAGTGTGCTCAGTGCTCAGTACTCAGGGTGCTCAGTGCTCAGGGTGCTGGGTGCTCAGTGCTCGGGGTGCTGGGTGCTCAGTCCTCAGGGTGCTGGGTGCTGAGTGCTCAGGGTGCTCGGTGCTCAGTGCTCAGGGTGCTGGGTGCTCAGTACTCAGGGTGCTGGGTGCGCAGTGCTCGGGGTGCTGGGTGCTCAGTGCTCAGGGTGCTGGGTGCTCAGTGCTCAGGGTGCTGGTTGCTCAGTACTCGGGGTGATCATTGCTCAGGGTGCTGGGTGCTCAGTTCTCAGGGTGCTGGGTGCCCAGTACTCAGGGTGCTCAGTGCTCAGTACTCAGGGTGCTCAGTGCTCAGTACTAAGGGTGCTCAGTGATCAGGCTGCTGGGTGCTCAGTACTCGGGGTGCTCGGTGCTCAGTCCTCAGGGTGCTGGGTGCTCAGTACTCAGGGAGCTGGGTGCTCAGTACTCAGGGTGCTGGGTGCTCAGTACTCGGGTGCTGGGTGCTCAGTGCTCAGGGTGCTGGGTGCTCAGTGCTTGGGGTGCTGGGTGCTCAGTGCTCAGTACTCAGGGTGCTGGGGGCTCAGTGCTCGGGGTGCTGGGTGCTCAGTACTCAGGGTGCTCAGTGCTCAGTGCTCTGGGTGCTGGGTGCTCTGTGCTCGGGGTGCTGGGTGCTCATTGCTCAGGGTGCTGGGTGCTCAGTACTCAGGGTGCTCAGTGCTCAGTGCTCGGGGTGCTGGGTGCTCAGTGCTCGGGGTGCTGGGTGCTCAGTGCTCAGGGTGCTGTGTGCTCAGTGCTCAGGGTTCTGGGTGCTCAGTGCTCGGGGCGCTGGGTACTCAGTGCTCGGGGTGCTCGCAGCTCAGTACTCAGTGTGCTGGGTGCTCAGTGCTCGGGGTGCTCGGTGCTCAGTACTCAGGGTGCTGGGTGCTCAGTGCTCGGGGTGCTCGGTGCTCAGTACGTTGTGTGCTCACTACTCAGGGTGCTGGGTGCTGAGTGCTCAGGGTGCTGGGTGCTGAGTGCTCAGGGTGCTGGGTGCTCAGTGCTCAGGGTGCTGGGTGCTCAGTACTCAGGGTGCTGGGTGCGCAGTGCTCGGGGTGCTGGGAGCTGAGTGCTCAGGGTGCTGGGTGCTCAGTGCTCAGGGTGCTGGGTGCTCAGTACTCGGGGTGCTGGGTGCTCAGTACTCAGGGTGCTTGGTGCTCAGTACTCAGGGTGCTGTGTGATCAGTACTCGGGTGCTGGGTGCTCAGTGCTCAGAGTGCTGGGTGCTCAGTGCTCGGGGTGCTGGGTGCTCAGTGCTCAGTACTCAGGGTGCTGGGTGCTCAGTGCTCTTGGTGCTGGGTGCACAGTGCTCAGTACTCAGGGTGCTGGGTGCTCAGTGCTCAGGGTGCTCAGTGCTCAGGGTACTGGGTGCTCAGTGCTCGGGGTGCTGGGTGCTCAGTCCTAAGGGTGCTGGGTGCTCAGTGCTCAGGGTGCTCGGTGCTCAGTGCTCAGGGTGCTGGGTGCTCAGTACTCAGGGTGCTGGGTGCTCAGTGCTCGGGGTGCTGGGTGCTCAGTACTCAGGGTGCTGGGTGCTCAGTGCTCGGGGTGCTGGGTGCTCAGTGCTCAGGGTGCTCGGTGCTTAGTACTCGGGGTGCTGGGTGCTCAGTACTCAGGGTTCTGGGTGCTCAGTGCTCAGGGTGCTGGGTGCTCAGTGCTCAGGGTGCTGGGTGCTCAGTACTCAGGGTGCTGGGTGCTCAGTCCTCGGGGTGCTGGGTGCTCAGTGCTCGGTGTGCTCGGTGCTCAGTACTCAGGGTGCTGGGTGCTCAGTGCTCGGGGTGCTCAGTACTCAGGGTGCTGGGTGCTCAGTACTCAGGGTGCTGGGTGCTCAGTACTCAGGGTGCTGGGTGCTCAGTACTCAGGGTGCTCAGTGCTCAGTACTCAGGGTGCTCAGTGCTCAGTACTCAGGGTGCTCAGTGCTCAGGGTGCTGGGTGCTCAGTGCTCGGGGTGCTGGGTGCTCAGTCCTCAGGGTGCTGGGTGCTGAGTGCTCAGGGTGCTCGGTGCTCAGTGCTCAGGGTGCTGGGTGCTCAGTACTCAGGGTGCTGGGTGCGCAGTGCTCGGGGTGCTGGGTGCTCAGTGCTCAGGGTGCTGGGTGCTCAGTGCTCAGGGTGCTGGTTGCTCAGTACTCGGGGTGCTGGGTGCTCAGTACTCAGGGTGCTGGGTGCTCAGTACTCAGGGTGCTGGGTGATCAGTACTTGGGTGCTGGGTGCTCAATGCTCGGGGTGCTGGGTGCTCAGTGCTCAGTACTCAGGGCGCTGGGTGCTCAGTGCTCGGGGTGCTGGGTGCACAGTGCTCAGTACTCAGGGTGCTGGGTGCTCAGTGCTCAGGGTGCTGGGTACTCAGTGCTCGGGGTGCTGGGTGCTCAGTACTCAGGGTGCTGGGTGCTCAGTACTCAGGGTGCTCAGTGCTCAGTACTCAGGGTGCTCAGTGCTCAGTACTCAGGGTGCTCAGTGCTCAGGGTGCTGGGTGCTCAGTGCTCGGGGTGCTGGGTGCTCAGTCCTAAGGGTGCTGGGTGCTCAGTGCTCAGGGTGCTCGGTGCTCAGTGCTCAGGGTGCTGGGTGCTCAGTACTCAGGGTGCTGGGTGCTCAGTGCTCGGGGTGCTGGGTGCTCAGTACTCAGGGTGCTGGGTGCTCAGTGCTCAGGGTGCTGGGTGCTCAGTGCTCAGGGTGCTCGGTGCTTAGTACTCGGGGTGCTGGGTGCTCAGTACTCATTGTTCTGGGCGCTCAGTGCTCAGGGTGCTGGGTGCTCAGTGCTCAGGGTGCTGGGTGCTCAGTACTCAGGGTGCTGGGTGCTCAGTACTCAGGGTGCTGGGTGCTCAGTTCTCAGGGTGCTGGGTGCTCAGTGCTCGGGGTGCTGGGTGCTCAGTGCTCGGTGTGCTCGGTGCTCAGTACTCAGGGTGCTGGGTGCTCAGTGCTCGGGGTGCTCAGTACTCAGGGTGCTGTGTGTTCAGTGCTCAGGGTGCTGGGTACTCAGTACTCAGGGTGCTCGGTGCTCAGTACTCAGGGTGCTGGGTGCTCAGTACTCCGGGTGCTGGGTGCTCAGTGCTCGGGGTGCTCTGTGCTCAGTGCTCAAGGTGCTGGGTGCTCAGAACTCAGGGTGATCATTGCTCAGGGTGCTGGGTGCTCAGTTCTCAGGGTGCTGGGTGCCCAGTACTCAGGGTGCTCAGTGCTCAGTACTCAGGGTGCTCAGTGCTCAGTACTAAGGGTGCTCAGTGATCAGGCTGCTGGGTGCTCAGTACTCGGGGTGCTCGGTGCTCAGTCCTCAGGGTGCTGGGTGCTCAGTACTCAGGGAGCTGGGTGCTCAGTACTCAGGGTGCTGGGTGCTCAGTACTCGGGTGCTGGGTGCTCAGTGCTCAGGGTGCTGGGTGCTCAGTGCTTGGGGTGCTGGGTGCTCAGTGCTCAGTACTCAGGGTGCTGGGGGCTCAGTGCTCGGGGTGCTGGGTGCTCAGTGCTCAGTACTCAGGGTGCTGGGTGCTCAGTGCTCAGGGTGCTGGGTGCTCAGTGCTCAGGGTGCTGGGTGCTCAGTGCTCAGGGTGCTGGGTGCTCAGTACTCAGGGTGCTCGGTGCTTAGTACTCAGGGTGCTGGGTGCTCAGTACTCCGGGTGCTGGGTGCTCAGTGCTCAGTACTCAGGGTTCTGGGTGCTCAGTACTCAGGGTGCTGGGTGCTCAGTGCTCGGGGTGCTCGGTGCTCAGTACTCAGGGTGCTGGGTGCTCAGTGCTCGGGGTGCTCAGTACTCAGGGTGCTGTGTGTTCAGTGCTCAGGGTGCTGGGTGCTCAGTACTCAGGGTGCTCGGTGCTTAGTACTCAGGGTGCTGGGTGCTCAGTACTCCGGGTGCTGGGTGCTCAGTGCTCGGGGTGCTCGGTGCTCAGTGCTCAAGGTGCTGGGTGCTCAGTACTCAGGGTGATCATTGCTCAGGGTGCTGGGTGCTCAGTACTCAGGGTGCTGGGTGCTCAGTACTCAGGGTGCTCAGTGCTCAGTACTCAGGGTGCTCAGTGCTCAGTACTAAGGGTGCTCAGTGCTCAGGTTGCTGGGTGCTCAGTGTTCGGGGGGCTCGGTGCTCAGTACTCAGGGTGCTGGGTGCTCAGTGCTCAGGGTGCTGGGCGCTCAGTACTCAGGGTTTTCGGTGCTCAGTACTCGGGGTGCTCAATGCTCAGTACTCAGTGTGCTGGGTGCTCAGTGCTCAGGGTGCTGGGTGCTCAGTACTCAGGGTGCTGGGTGCTCGGTGCTCAGTACGCTGGGTGCTCAGTACTCAGGTTGCTGGGTGCTCAGTACTCAGGGTGCTGGGTGCTCAGTACTCAGGGTGCTGGGTGCTCAGTGCTCAGGGTGCTGGGTGCTCAGTGCTCGGGGTGCTCGGTGCTCAGTGCTCGGGGTGCTCGGTGCTCAGTACGCTGGGTGCTCAGTACTCAGGGTGCTGGGTGCTCAGTACGCTGGGTGCTCAGTACTCAGGGTGCTGTGTGCTCAGTACTCAGGGTGCTGTGTGCTCAGTACTCAGGGTGCTGGGTGCTCAGTACGCTGGGTGCTCAGTACTGAGGGTGCTGGGTGCTCAGTACTCAGGGTGCTGTGTGCTCAGTACTCAGGGTGCTGGGTGCTCAGTACTCGGGTTGCTGGGTGCTCAGTGCTCAGGGTGCTGGGTGCTCAGTACTCAGGGTGCTGGGTGCTCAGTGCTCGGGGTGCTCGGTGCTCAGTACGCTGGGTGCTCAGTACTCAGGGTGCTCGGTGCTCAGTACGCTGGGTGCTCAGTACTCAGGGTGCTGGGTGCTCAGTACTCAGGGTGCTGTGTGCTCAGTACTCAGGGTGCTGGGTGCTCAGTACTCAGGGTGCTGGGTGCTTAGTACTCAGGGTGCTGGCTGCTCAGTGCTCAGGGTGCTCGGTGCTCAGTGCTCGGGGTGCTGGGTGCTCAGTACTCAGGGTGCTCAGTGCTCAGTGCTCTGGGTGCTGGGTGCTCTGTGCTCGGGGTGCTGGGTGCTCATTGCTCAGGGTGCTGGGTGCTCAGTACTCAGGGTGCTCAGTGCTCAGTGCTCGTGGTGCTGGGTGCTCAGTGCTCGGGGTGCTGGGTGCTCAGTTCTCAGGGTGCTGTGTGCTCAGTGCTCAGGGTTCTGGGTGCTCAGTGCTCGGGGCGCTGGGTACTCAGTGCTCGGGGTGCTCGGAGCTCAGTACTCAGTGTGCTGGGTGCTCAGTGCTCGGGGTGCTCGGTGCTCAGTACTCAGGGTGCTGGGTGCTCAGTGCTCGGGGTGCTCGGTGCTCAGTACGTTGTGTGCTCACTACTCAGGGTGCTGGGTGCTCAGTGCTCAGGGTGCTGGGTGCTGAGTGCTCAGGGTGCTGGGTGCTCAGTGCTCAGGGTGCTGGGTGCTCAGTACTCAGGGTCCTGGGTGCGCAGTGCTCGGGGTGATGGGTGCTGAGTGGTCAGGGTGCTGGGTGCTCAGTGCTCAGGGTGCTGGGTGCTCAGTACTCGGGGTGCTGGGTGCTCAGTACTCAGGGTGCTGGGTGCTCAGTACTCAGGGTGCTGGGTGATCAGTACTCGGGTGCTGGGTGCTCAGTGCTCAGAGTGCTGGGTGCTCAGTGCTCGGGGTGCTGGGTGCTCAGTGCTCAGTACTCAGGGTGCTGGGTGCTCAGTGCTCTTGGTGCTGGGTGCACAGTGCTCAGTACTCAGGGTGCTGGGTGCTCAGTGCTCAGGGTGCTGGGTGCTCAGTGCTCAGGGTGGTGGGTTCTCAGTGCTCAGGGTACTGGGTGCTCAGTGCTCAGGGTGCTGGGTACTCAGTGCTCGGGGTGCTGGGTGCTCAGTACTCAGGGTGCTGGGTGCTCAGTACTCAGGGTGCTCAGTGCTCAGTACTCAGGGTGCTCAGTGCTCAGGGTGCTGGGTGCTCAGTGCTCGGGGTGCTGGGTGCTCAGTACTCAGGGTGCTGGGTGCTCAGTACTCAGGGTGCTGGGTGATCAGTATTCGGGTGCTGGGTGCTCAATGCTCGGGGTGCTGGGTGCTCAGTGCTCAGTACTCAGGGTGCTGGGTGCTCAGTGCTCGGGGTGCTGGGTGCACAGTGCTCAGTACTCAGGGTGATGGGTGCTCAGTGCTCAGGGTGCTGGTTGTTCAGTGCTCAGGGTGCTGTGTGCTCAGTACTCAGGGTGCTGTGTGTTCAGTGCTCAGGGTGCTGGGTACTCAGTACTCAGGGTGCTCGGTGCTTAGTACTCAGGGTGCTGGGTGCTCAGTACTCCGGGTGCTGGGTGCTCAGTGCTCGGGGTGCTCTGTGCTCAGTGCTCAAGGTGCTGGGTGCTCAGAACTCAGGGTGATCATTGCTCAGGGTGCTGGGTCCTCAGTTCTCAGGGTGCTGGGTGCCCAGTACTCAGGGTGCTCAGTGCTCAGTACTCAGGGTGCTCAGTGCTCAGTACTAAGGGTGCTCAGTGATCAGGCTGCTGGGTGCTCAGTACTCGGGGTGCTCGGTGCTCAGTCCTCAGGGTGCTGGGTGCTCAGTACTCAGGGAGCTTGGTGCTCAGTACTCAGTGTGCTGGGTGCTCAGTACTCGGGTGCTGGGTGCTCAGTGCTCAGGGTGCTGGTTGCTCAGTGCTTGGGGTGCTGGGTGCTCAGTGCTCAATACTCAGGGTGCTGGGGGCTCAGTGCTCGGGGTGCTGGGTGCTCAGTGCTCAGTACTCAGGGTGCTGGGTGCTCAGTGCTCAGGGTGCTGGGTGCTCAGTGCTCAGGGTGCTGGGTGCTCAGTGCTCAGGGTGCTGGGTGCTCAGTGCTCAGGGTGCTCGGTGCTCAGTGCTCAGGGTGCTGGGTGCTCAGTGCTCGGGGTGCTGGGTGCTCAGTACTCAGGGTGCTGGGTGCTCAGTGCTCAGGGTGCTGGGTGCTCAGTGCTCAGGGTGCTCGGTGCTTAGTACTCGGGGTGCTGGGTGCTCAGTACTCAGGGTTCTGGGTGCTCAGTGCTCAGGGTGCTGGGTGCTCAGTGCTCAGGGTGCTGGGTGCTCAGTACTCAGGGTGCTGGGTGCTCAGTACTCAGGGTGCTGGGTGCTCAGTTCTCAGGGTGCTGGGTGCTCAGTGCTCGGGGTGCTGGGTGCTCAGTGCTCGGGGTGCTCGGTGCTCAGTACTCAGGGTGCTGGGTGCTCAGTGCTCGGGGTGCTCAGAACTCAGGGTGCTGTGTGTTCAGTGCTCAGGGTGCTGGGTACTCAGTACTCAGGGTGCTCGGTGCTTAGTACTCAGGGTGCTGGGTGCTCAGTACTCCGGGTGCTGGGTGCTCAGTGCTCGGGGTGCTCTGTGCTCAGTGCTCAAGGTGCTGGGTGCTCAGTACTCAGGGTGATCATTGCTCAGGGTGCTGGGTGCTCAGTTCTCAGGGTGCTGGGTGCTCAGTTCTCGGGGTGCTGGGTGCTCAGTGCTCAGTACTCAGGGTGCTGTGTGCTCAGTGCTCTTGGTGCTGGGTGCACAGTGCTCAGTACTCAGGGTGCTGGGTGCTCAGTGCTCAGGGTGTTGGGTGCTCAGTGCTCAGTGTGCTGGGTGCTCAGTGCTCAGGGTGCTGGGTGCTCAGTGCTCAGGGTGCTGGGTACTCAGATCTCGGGGTGCTGGGTGCTCAGTACTCGGGGTGCTGGGTGCTCAGTACTCAGGGTGCTCAGTGCTCAGTACTCAGGGTGCTCAGTGCTCAGTACTCAGGGTGCTCAGTGCTCAGGGTGCTGGGTGCTCAGTGCTCGGGGTGCTGGGTGCTCAGTCCTCAGGGTGCTGGGTGCTGAGTGCTCAGGGTGCTCGGTGCTCAGTGCTCAGGGTGCTGGGTGCTCAGTACTCAGGGTGCTGGGTGCGCAGTGCTCATGGTGCTGGGTGCTCAGTGCTCAGGGTGCTGGGTGCTCAGTGCTCAGGGTGCTGGTTGCTCAGTGCTCAGGGTGCTGGGTGCTCAGTACTCAGGGTGCTGGGTGCTCAGTGCTCGGGGCGCTGGGTGCTCAGTGCTCGGGGTGCTCAGAGCTCAGTACTCAGGGTGCTGGGTGCTCAGTGCTCGGGGTGCTGGGTGCTGAGTACTCAGGGTGCTGGGTGCTCAGTGCTCGGGGTGCTCGGTGCTCAGTACGTTGGGTGCTCACGACTCAGGGTGCTGGGTGCTCAGTGCTCAGGGTGCTGGGTGCTCAGTGCTCAGGGTGCTGGGTGCTCAGTGCTCAGGGTGCTGGGTGCTCAGTACTCAGGGTGCTGGGTGCGCAGTGCTCGGTGTGCTGGGTGCTCAGTGCTCAGGGTGCTGGGTGCTCAGTGCTCAGGGTGCTGGGTGCTCAGTGCTCGGGGCGCTGGGTGCTCAGTGCTCGGGGTGCTCGGAGCTCAGTACTCAGTGTGCTGGGTGCTCAGTGCTGGGGGTGCTCGGTGCTCAGTACTCAGGGTGCTGGGTGCTCAGTGCTCGGGGTGCTCGGTGCTCAGTACGTTGGGTGCTCACTACTCAGGGTGCTGGGTGCTCAGTGCTCAGGGTGCTGGGTGCTGAGTGCTCAGGGTGCTGGGTGCTCAGTGCTCAGGGTGCTGGGTGCTCAGTACTCAGGGTGCTGGGTGCGCAGTGCTCGGGGTGCTGGGTGCTCAGTGCTCAGGGTGCTGGGTGCTCAGTGCTCAGGGTGCTGGGTGCTCAGTACTCGGGGTGCTGGGTGCTCAGTACTCAGGGTGCTGGGTGCTCAGTACTCAGGGTGCTGGGTGATCAGTACTCGGGTGCTGGGTGCTCAGTGCTCAGAGTGCTGGGTGCTCAGTGCTCGGTGTGCTGGGTGCTCAGTGCTCAGTACTCAGGGTGCTGGGTGCTCAGTGCTCTTGGTGCTGGGTGCACAGTGCTCAGTACTCAGGGTGCTGGGTGCTCAGTGCTCAGGGTGCTGGGTGCTCAGTGCTCAGGGTGCTGGGTGCTCAGTGCTCAGGGTGCTGGGTGCTCAGTGCTCAGGGTGCTGGGTACTCAGTGCTCGGGGTGCTGGGTGCTCAGTACTCAGGGTGCTGGGTGCTCAGTACTCAGGGTGCTGGTTGCTCAGTGCTCAGGGTGCTGGGTGCTCAGTACTCAGGGTGCTGGGTGCTCAGTGCTCGGGGCGCTGGGTGCTCAGTGCTCGGGGTGCTCGGAGCTCAGTACTCAGGGTGCTGGGTGCTCAGTGCTCAGGTTGCTGGGTGCTCAGTGCTCAGGGTGCTGGTTGTTCAGTGCTCAGGGTGCTGGGTGCTCAGTACTCAGGGTGCTCTGTGCTCAGTGCTCGGGGCGCTGGGTGCTCAGTGCTCGGGGTGCTCGGAGCTCAGTACTCAGGGTGCTGGGTGCTCAGTGCTCGGGGTGCTGGGTGCTGAGTACTCAGGGTGCTGGGTGCTCAGTGCTCGGGGTGCTCGGTGCTCAGTACGTTGGGTGCTCACTACTCAGGGTGCTGGGTGCTCAGTGCTCAGGGTGCTGGGTGCTCAGTGCTCAGGGTGCTGGGTGCTCAGTGCTCAGGGTGCTGGGTGCTCAGTACTCAGGGTGCTGGGTTCGCAGTGCTCGGTGTGCTGGGTGCTCAGTGCTCAGGGTGCTGGGTGCTCAGTGCTCAGTGTGCTGGGTGCTCAGTGCTCGGGGCGCTGGGTGCTCAGTGCTCGGGGTGCTCGGAGCTCAGTACTCAGTGTTCTGGATGCTCAGTGCTGGGGGTGCTCGGTGCTCAGTACTCAGGGTGCTGGGTGCTCAGTGCTCGGGGTGCTCGGTGCTCAGTACGTTGGGTGCTCACTACTCAGGGTGCTGGGTGCTCAGTGCTCAGGGTGCTGGGTGCTGAGTGCTCAGGGTGCTGGGTGCTCAGTGCTCAGGGTGCTGGGTGCTCAGTACTCAGGGTGCTGGGTGCGCAGTGCTCGGGGTGCTGGGTGCTCAGTGCTCAGGGAGCTGGGTGCTCAGTGCTCAGGGTGCTGGGTGCTCAGTACTCGGGGTGCTGGGTGCTCAGTACTCAGGGTGCTGGGTGCTCAGTACTCTGGGTGCTGGGTGATCAGTACTCGGGTGCTGGGTGCTCAGTGCTCAGAGTGCTGGGTGCTCAGTGCTCGGGGTGCTGGGTGCTCAGTGCTCAGTACTCAGGGTGCTGGGTGCTCAGTGCTCTTGGTGCTGGGTGCACAGTGCTCAGTACTCAGGGTGCTGGGTGCTCAGTGCTCAGGGTGCTGGGTGCTCAGTGCTCAGGGTGCTGGGTGCTCAGTGCTCAGGGTGCTGGGTGCTCAGTACTCAGGGTGCTCAGTGCTCAGTACTCAGGGTGCTCAGTGCTTAGTACTCAGGGTGCTCAGTGCTCAGGGTGCTGGGTGCTCAGTGCTCGGGGTGCTGGGTGCTCAGTCCTCAGGGTGCTGGGTGCTCAGTGCTCAGGGTGCTCGGTGCTCAGTGCTCAGGGTGCTGGGTGCTCAGTACTCAGGGTGCTGGGTGCTCAGTGCTCGGGGTGCTGGGTGCTCAGTACTCAGGGTGCTGGGTGCTCAGTGCTCAGGGTGCTGGGTGCTCAGTGCTCAGGGTGCTCGGTGCTTAGTGCTCAGGGTGCTGGGTGCTCAGTACTCAGGGTGCTGGGTGCTCAGTGCTCAGGGTGCTGGGTGCTCAGTGCTCAGGGTGCTGGGTGCTCAGTTCTCGGGGTGCTGGGTGCTCATTACTCAGGGAGCTGGGGGCTCAGTACTCAGGGTGCTGGGTGCTCAGTACTCGGGTGCTGGGTGCTCAGTGCTCAGGGTGCTGGGTGCTCAGTGCTTGGGGTGCTGGGTGCTCAGTGCTCAGTACTCAGGGTGCTGGGGCTCAGTGCTCGGGGTGCTGGGTGCTCAGTGCTCAGTACTCAGGGTGCTGAGTGCTCAGTGCTCAGGGTGCTGGGTGCTCAGTGCTCAGGGTGCTGGGTGCTCAGTGCTCAGGGTGCTGGGTGCTCAGTGCTCAGGGTGCTCGGTGCTCAGTGCTCAGGGTGCTGGGTGCTCAGTACTCAGGGTGCTGGGTGCTCAGTGCTCGGGGTGCTGGGTGCTCAGTACTCAGGGTGATGGGTGCTCAGTGCTCAGGGTGCTGGGTGCTCAGTGCTCAGGGTGCTGGGTGCTCAGTTCTCGGGGTGCTGGGTGCTCATTACTCAGGGAGCTGGGGGCTCAGTACTCAGGGTGCTGGGTGCTCAGTACTCGGGTGCTGGGTGCTCAGTACTCAGGGTGCTGTGTTCTCAGTACTCAGGGCGCTCAGTGCTCAGTACTCAGGGTGCTCAGTGCTCAGTACTAAGGGTGCTCAGTGCTCAGGGTGCTGGGTGCTCAGTGTTCGGGGGGCTCGGTGCTCAGTACTCAGGGTGCTGGGTGCTCAGTGCTCAGGGTGCTGGGTGCTCAGTGCTCAGGGTGCTGGTTGCTCAGTGCTCAGGGTGCTGGGCGCTCAGTACTCAGGGTTTTCGGTGCTCAGTACTCGGGGTGCTCAGAGCTCAGTACTCAGGGTGCTGGGTGCTCAGTGCTCCGGGTGCTGGGTGCTCAGTACTCAGGGTGCTGGGTGCTCGGTGCTCAGTACGCTGGGTGCTCAGTACTCAGGTTGCTGGGTGCTCAGTACTCAGGGTGCTGGGTGCTCAGTACTCAGGGTGCTCGGTGCTCAGTACTCAGGGTGCTGAGTGCTCAGTGCTCAGGGTGCTGGGTGCTCAGTACTCAGGGTGCTGGGTGCTCAGTGCTCGGGGTGCTCGGTGCTCAGTACGCTGGGTGCTCAGTACTCAGGGTGCTCGATGCTCAGTACGCTGGGTGCTCAGTACTCAGGGTGCTGGGTGCTCAGTACTCAGGGTGCTGTGTGATCAGTACTCAGGGTGCTGGGTGCTCAGTACTCAGGGTGCTGGGTGCTTAGTACTCAGGGTGCTGGCTGCTCAGTGCTCAGGGTGCTCGGTGCTCAGTGCTCGGGGTGCTGGGTGCTCAGTACTCAGGGTGCTCAGTCCTCAGGGTGCTGGGTGCTCAGTGCTCAGGGTGCTCGGTGCTCAGTGCTCAGGGTGCTGGGTGCTCAGTACTCAGGGTGCTGGGTGCTCAGTGCTCGGGGTGCTGGGTGCTCACTACTCAGGGTGCTGGGTGCTCAGTGCTCGGGGTGCTGGGTGCTCAGTGCTCAGGGTGCTCGGTGCTTAGTACTCAGGGTGCTGGGTGCTCAGTACTCAGGGTGCTGGGTGCTCAGTGCTCAGGGTGCTGGGTGCTCAGTGCTCAGGGTGCTGGGTGCTCAGTTCTCGGGGTGCTGGGTGCTCATTACTCAGGGAGCTGGGTGCTCAGTACTCAGGGTGCTGGGTGCTCAGTACTCGGGTGCTGGGTGCTCAGTGCTCAGGGTGCTGGGTGCTCAGTGCTTGGGGTGCTGGGTGCTCAGTGCTCAGTACTCAGGGTGCTGGGGCTCAGTGCTCGGGGTGCTGGGTGCTCAGTGCTCAGTACTCAGGGTGCTGAGTGCTCAGTGCTCAGGGTGCTGGGTGCTCAGTGCTCAGGGTGCTGGGTGCTCAGTGCTCAGGGTGCTGGGTGCTCAGTGCTCAGGGTGCTCGGTGCTCAGTGCTCAGGGTGCTGGGTGCTCAGTACTCAGGGTGCTGGGTGCTCAGTGCTCGGGGTGCTGGGTGCTCAGTACTCAGGGTGCTGGGTGCTCAGTGCTCAGGGTGCTGGGTGCTCACTGCTCAGGGTGCTGGGTTCTCAGTGCTCAGGGTGCTGGGTGCTTAGTGCTCAGGGTGCTGGGTGCTCAGTGCTCAGGGTGCTGGGTGCTCAGTACTCCGGGTGCTGGGTGTTCAGTGCTCGGGGTGCTCGGTGCTCAGTGCTCAAGGTGCTGGGTGCTCAGTACTCAGGGTGATCATTGCTCAGGGTGCTGGGTGCTCAGTACTCAGGGTGCTGTGTTCTCAGTACTCAGGGTGCTCAGTGCTCAGTACTCAGGGTGCTCAGTGCTCAGTACTAAGGGTGCTCAGTGCTCAGGGTGCTGGGTGCTCAGTGTTCGGGGGGCTCGGTGCTCAGTACTCAGGGTGCTGGGTGCTCAGTGCTCAGGGTGCTGGGTGCTCAGTGCTCAGGGTGCTGGTTGCTCAGTGCTCAGGGTGCTGGGCGCTCAGTACTCAGGGTTTTCGGTGCTCAGTACTCGGGGTGCTCAGTGCTCAGTACTCAGGGTGCTGGGTGCTCAGTGCTCCGGGTGCTGGGTTCTCAGTACTCAGGGTGCTGGGTGCTCGGTGCTCAGTACGCTGGGTGCTCAGTACTCAGGTTGCTGGGTGCTAAGTACTCAGGGTGCTGGGTGCTCAGTACTCAGGGTGCTCGGTGCTCAGTACTCAGGGTGCTGGGTGCTCAGTGCTCAGGGTGCTGGGTGCTCAGTGCTCGGGGTGCTCGGTGCTCAGTACGCTGGGTGCTCAGTACTCAGGGTGCTGGGTGCTCAGTACTCTGGGTGCTCAGTACTCAGGGTGCTGTGTGCTCAGTACTCAGGGTGCTGTGTGCTCAGTACTCAGGGTGCTGGGTGCTCAGTACGCTGGGTGCTCAGTACTGAGGGTGCTCGGTGCTCAGTACTCAGGGTGCTGTGTGCTCAGTACTCAGGGTGCTGGGTGCTCAGTACTCAGGGTGCTGGGTGCTCAGTGCTCAGGGTGCTGGGTGCTCAGTACTCAGGGTGCTGGGTGCTCAGTGCTCGGGGTGCTCGGTGCTCAGTACGCTGGGTGCTCAGTACTCAGGGTGCTCGGTGCTCAGTACGCTGGGTGCTCAGTACTCAGGGTGCTGGGTGCTCAGTACTCAGGGTGCTGCGTGATCAGTACTCAGGGTGCTGGGTGCTCAGAACTCAGGGTGCTGGGTGCTTAGTACTCAGGGTGCTGGCTGCTCAGTGCTCAGGGTGCTCGGTGCTCAGTGCTCGGGGTGCTGGGTGCTCAGTACTCAGGGTGCTCAGTGCTCAGTGCTCTGGGTGCTGGGTGCTCTGTGCTCGGGGTGCTGGGTGCTCATTGCTCAGGGTGCTGGGTGCTCAGTACTCAGGGTGCTCAGTGCTCAGTGCTCGGGGTGCTGGGTGCTCAGTGCTCGGGGTGCTGGGTGCTCAGTTCTCAGGGTGCTGTGTGCTCAGTGCTCAGGGTTCTGGGTGCTCAGTGCTCGGGGCGCTGGGTACTCAGTGCTCGGGGTGCTCGGAGCTCAGTACTCAGTGTGCTGGGTGCTCAGTGCTCGGGGTGCTGGGTGCTCAGTGCTTGGGGTGCTGGGTGCTCAGTGCTCAGTACTCAGGGTGCTGGGGCTCAGTGCTCGGGGTGCTGGGTGCTCAGTGCTCAGTACTCAGGGTGCTGAGTGCTCAGTGCTCAGGGTGCTGGGTGCTCAGTGCTCAGGGTGCTGGGTGCTCAGTGCTCAGGGTGCTGGGTGCTCAGTGCTCGGGGTGCTGGGTGCTCAGTACTCAGGGTGCTGGGTGCTCAGTGCTCAGGGTGCTGGGTGCTCAGTGCTCAGGGTGCTGGGTTCTCAGTGCTCAGGGTGCTGGGTGCTTAGTGCTCAGGGTGCTGGGTGCTCAGTGCTCAGGGTGCTGGGTGCTCAGTACTCCGGGTGCTGGGTGTTCAGTGCTCGGGGTGCTCGGTGCTCAGTGCTCAAGGTGCTGGGTGCTCAGTACTCAGGGTGATCATTGCTCAGGGTGCTGGGTGCTCAGTACTCAGGGTTCTGTTTTCTCAGTACTCAGGGTGCTCAGTGCTCAGTACTCAGGGTGCTCAGTGCTCAGTACTAAGGGTGCTCAGTGCTCAGGGTGCTGGGTGCTCAGTGTTCGGGGGGCTCGGTGCTCAGTACTCAGGGTGCTGGGTGCTCAGTGCTCAGGGTGCTGGGTGCTCAGTGCTCAGGGTGCTGGTTGCTCAGTGCTCAGGGTGCTGGGCGCTCAGTACTCAGGGTTTTCGGTGCTCAGTACTCGGGGTGCTCAGTGCTCAGTACTCAGGGTGCTGGGTGCTCAGTGCTCCGGGTGCTGGGTGCTCAGTACTCAGGGTGCTGGGTGCTCGGTGCTCAGTACGCTGGGTGCTCAGTACTCAGGTTGCTGGGTGCTCAGTACTCAGGGTGCTGGGTGCTCAGTACTCAGGGTGCTCGGTGCTCAGTACTCAGGGTGCTGGGTGCTCAGTGCTCAGGGTGCTGGGTGCTCAGTGCTCGGGGTGCTCGGTGCTCAGTACGCTGGGTGCTCAGTACTCAGGGTGCTGGGTGCTCAGTACTCTGGGTGCTCAGTACTCAGGGTGCTGTGTGCTCAGTACTCAGGGTGCTGTGTGCTCAGTACTCAGGGTGCTGGGTGCTCAGTACGCTGGGTGCTCAGTACTGAGGGTGCTGGGTGCTCAGTACTCAGGGTGCTGTGTGCTCAGTACTCAGGGTGCTGGGTGCTCAGTACTCAGGGTGCTGGGTGCTCAGTGCTCAGGGTGCTGGGTGCTCAGTACTCAGGTTGCTGGGTGCTCAGTGCTCGGGGTGCTCGGTGCTCAGTACGCTGGGTGCTCAGTACTCAGGGTGCTCGGTGCTCAGTACGCTGGGTGCTCAGTACTCAGGGTGCTGGGTGCTCAGTACTCAGGGTGCTGTGTGATCAGTACTCAGGGTGCTGGGTGCTCAGTACTCAGGGTGCTGGGTGCTTAGTACTCAGGGTGCTGGCTGCTCAGTGCTCAGGGTGCTCGGTGCTCAGTGCTCGGGGTGCTGGGTGCTCAGTACTCAGGGTGCTCAGTGCTCAGTGCTCTGGGTGCTGGGTGCTCTGTGCTCGGGGTGCTGGGTGCTCATTGCTCAGGGTGCTGGGTGCTCAGTACTCAGGGTGCTCAGTGCTCAGTGCTCGGGGTGCTGGGTGCTCAGTGCTCGGGGTGCTGGGTGCTCAGTTCTCAGGGTGCTGTGTGCTCAGTGCTCAGGGTTCTGGGTGCTCAGTGCTCGGGGCGCTGGGTACTCAGTGCTCGGGGTGCTCGGAGCTCAGTACTCACTGTGCTGGGTGCTCAGTGCTCGGGGTGCTCGGTGCTCAGTACTCAGGGTGCTGGGTGCTCAGTGCTCGGGGTGCTCGGTGCTCAGTACGTTGTGTGCTCACTACTCAGGGTGCTGGGTGCTCAGTGCTCAGGGTGCTGGGTGCTGAGTGCTCAGGGTGCTGGGTGCTCAGTGCTCAGGGTGCTGGGTGCTCAGTACTCAGGGTGCTGGGTGCGCAGTGCTCGGGGTGCTGGGTGCTGAGTGCTCAGGGTGCTGGGAGCTCAGTGCTCAGGGTGCTGGGTGCTCAGTACTCGGGGTGCTGGGTGCTCAGTACTCAGGGTGCTGGGTGCTCAGTACTCAGGGTGCTGGGTGATCAGTACTCGGGTGCTGGGTGCTCAGTGCTCAGAGTGCTGGGTGCTCAGTGCTCGGGGTGCTGGGTGCTCAGTGCTCAGTACTCAGGGTGCTGGGTGCTCAGTGCTCTTGGTGCTGGGTGCACAGTGCTCAGTACTCAGGGTGCTGGGTGCTCAGTGCTCAGGGTGCTGGGTGCTCAGTGCTCAGGGTGCTGGGTTCTCAGTGCTCAGGGTACTGGGTGCTCAGTGCTCAGGGTGCTGGGTACTCAGTGCTCGGGGTGCTGGGTGCTCAGTACTCAGGGTGCTGGGTGCTCAGTACTCAGGGTGCTCAGTGCTCAGTACTCAGGGTGCTCAGTGCTCAGTACTCAGGGTGCTCAGTGCTCAGGGTGCTGGGTGCTCAGTGCTCGGGGTGCTGGGTGCTCAGTCCTCAGGGTGCTGGGTGCTGAGTGCTCAGGGTGCTCGGTGCACAGTGCTCAGGGTGCTGGGTGCTCAGTACTCAGGGTGCTGGGTGCGCAGTGCTCGGGGTGCTGGGTGCTCAGTGCTCAGGGTGCTGGGTGCTCAGTGCTCAGGGTGCTGGTTGCTCAGTACTCGGGGTGCTGGGTGCTCAGTACTCAGGGTGCTGGGTGCGCAGTACTCAGGGTGCTGGGTGATCAGTACTCGGGTGCTGGGTGCTCAATGCTCGGGGTGCTGGGTGCTCAGTGCTCAGTACTCAGGGTGCTGGGTGCTCAGTGCTCGGGGTGCTGGGTGCACAGTGCTCAGTACTCAGGGTGCTGGGTGCTCAGTGCTCAGGGTGCTGGGTACTCAGTGCTCGGGGTCCTGGGTGCTCAGTACTCAGGGTGCTGGGTGCTCAGTACTCAGGGTGCTCAGTGCTCAGTACTCAGGGTGCTCAGTGCTCAGTACTCAGGGTGCTCAGTGCTCAGGGTGCCGGGTGCTCAGTGCTCGGGGTGCTGGGTGCTCAGTCCTAAGGGTGCTGGGTGCTCAGTGCTCAGGGTGCTCTGTGCTCAGTGCTCAGGGTGCTGGGTGCTCAGTACTCAGGGTGCTGGGTGCTCAGTGCTCGGGGTGCTGGGTGCTCAGTACTCATGGTGCTGGGTGCTCAGTGCTCAGGGTGCTGGGTGCTCAGTGCTCAGGGTGCTCGGTGCTTAGTACTCGGGGTGCTGGGTGCTCAGTACTCAGGGTTCTGGGTGCTCAGTTCTCAGGGTGCTGGGTGCTCAGTGCTCAGGGTGCTGGGTGCTCAGTACTCAGGGTGCTGGGTGCTCAGTACTCAGGGTGCTGGGGGCTCAGTTCTCAGGGTGCTGGGTGCTCAGTGCTCGGGGTGCTGGGTGCTCAGTGCTCGGTGTGCTCGGTGCTCAGTACTCAGGGTGCTGGGTGCTCAGTGCTCGGGGTGCTCAGTACTCAGGGTGCTGTGTGTTCAGTGCTCAGGGTGCTGGGTACTCAGTACTCAGTGTGCTCGGTGCTTAGTACTCAGGGTGCTGGGTGCTCAGTACTCCGGGTGCTGGGTGCTCAGTGCTCGGGGTGCTCTGTGCTCAGTGCTCAAGGTGCTGGGTGCTCAGTACTCAGGGTGATCATTGCTCAGGGTGCTGGGTGCTCAGTTCTCAGGGTGCTGGGTGCCCAGTACTCAGGGTGCTCAGTGCTCAGTACTCAGGGTGCTCAGTGCTCAGTACTAAGGGTGCTCAGTGATCAGGCTGCTGGGTGCTCAGTACTCGGGGTGCTCGGTGCTCAGTCCTCAGGGTGCTGGGTGCTCAGTACTCAGGGAGCTGGGTGCTCAGTACTCAGGGTGCTGGGTGCTCAGTACTCGGGTGCTGGGTGCTCAGTGCTCAGGGTGCTGGGTGCTCAGTGCTTGGGGTGCTGGGTGCTCAGTGCTCAGTACTCAGGGTGCTTTGGGCTCAGTGCTCGGGGGGCTGGGTGCTCAGTGCTCAGTACTCAGGGTGCTGGGTGCTCAGTGCTCAGGGTGCTGGGTGCTCAGTGCTCAGGGTGCTGGGTGCTCAGTGCTCAGAGTGCTGGGTGCTCAGTGCTCAGGGTGCTCGGTGCTCAGTGCTCAGGGTGCTGGGTGCTCAGTACTCAGGGTGCTGGGTGCTCAGTGCTCGGGGTGCTGGGTGCTCAGTACTCAGGGTGCTGTGTGCTCAGTGCTCAGGGTGCTGGGTGCTCAGTGCTCAGGGTGCTCGGTGCTTAGTACTCGGGGTGCTGGGTGCTCAGTACTCAGGGTTCTGGGTGCTCAGTGCTCAGGTTGATGGGTGCTCAGTGCTCAGGGTGCTGGGTGCTCAGTACTCAGGGTGCTGGGTGCTCAGTACTCAGGGTGCTGGGTGCTCAGTTCTCAGGGTGCTGGTTGCTCAGTGCTCGGGGTGCTGGGTGCTCAGTGCTCGGGGTGCTCGGTGCTCAGTACTCAGGGTGCTGGGTGCTCAGTGCTCGGGGTGCTCAGAACTCAGGGTGCTGTGTGTTCAGTGCTCAGGGTGCTGGGTACTCAGTACTCAGGGTGCTCGGTGCTTAGTACTCAGGGTGCTGGGTGCTCAGTACTCCGGGTGCTGGGTGCTCAGTGCTCGGAGTGCTCTGTGCTCAGTGCTCAAGGTGCTGGGTGCTCAGTACTCAGGGTGATCATTGCTCAGGGTGCTGGGTGCTCAGTTCTCAGGGTGCTGGGTGCTCAGTGCTCAGGGTGCTGGGTGCTCAGTGCTCAGTACTCAGGGTGCTGGGTGCTCAGTGCTCTTGGTGCTGGGTGCACAGTGCTCAGTACTCAGGGTGCTGGGTGCTCAGTGCTCAGGGTGTTGGGTGCTCAGTGCTCAGGGTGCTGGGTGCTCAGTGCTCAGGGTGCTGGGTGCTCAGTGCTCAGGGTGCTGGGTACTCAGTGCTCGGGGTGCTGGGTGCTCAGTACTCGGGGTGCTGGGTGCTCAGTACTCAGGGTGCTCAGTGCTCAGTACTCAGGGTGCTCAGTGCTCAGTACTCAGGGTGCTCAGTGCTCAGGGTGCTGGGTGCTCAGTGCTCGGGGTGCTGGGTGCTCAGTCCTCAGGGTGCTGGGTGCTGAGTGCTCAGGGTGCTCGGTGCTCAGTGCGCAGGGTGCTGGGTGCTCAGTACTCAGGGTGCTGGGTGCGCAGTGCTCATGGTGCTGGGTGCTCAGTGCTCAGGGTGCTGGGTGCTCAGTGCTCAGGGTGCTGGTTGCTCAGTGCTCAGGGTGCTGGGTGCTCAGTACTCAGGGTGCTGGGTGCTCAGTGCTCGGGGCGCTGGGTGCTCAGTGCTCGGGGTGCTCGGAGCTTAGTACTCAGGGTGCTGGGTGCTCAGTGCTCGGGGTGCTGGGTGCTGAGTACTCAGGGTGCTGGGTGCTCAGTGCTCGGGGTGCTCGGTGCTCAGTACGTTGGGTGCTCACTACTCAGGGTGCTGGGTGCTCAGTGCTCAGGTTGCTGGGTGCTCAGTGCTCAGGGTGCTGGGTGCTCAGTGCTCAGGGTGCTGGGTGCTCAGTACTCAGGGTGCTGGGTGCGCAGTGCTCGGTGGGCTGGGTGCTCAGTGCTCAGGGTGCTGGGTGCTCAGTGCTCAGGGTGCTGGGTGCTCAGTGCTCGGGGCGCTGGGTGCTCAGTGCTCGGGGTGCTCGGAGCTCACTACTCAGTGTGCTGGGTGCTCAGTGCTGGGGGTGCTCGGTGCTCAGTACTCAGGGTGCTGGGTGATCAGTACTCGGGTGCTGGGTGCTCAGTGCTCAGAGTGCTGGGTGCTCAGTGCTCGGTGTGCTGGGTGCTCAGTGCTCAGTACTCAGGGTGCTGGGTGCTCAGTGCTCTTGGTGCTGGGTGCACAGTGCTCAGTACTCAGGGTGCTGGGTGCTCAGTGCTCAGGGTGCTGGGTGCTCAGTGCTCAGGGTGCTGGGTGCTCAGTGCTCAGGGTGCTGGGTGCTCAGTGCTCAGGGTGCTGGGTACTCAGTGCTCGGGGTGCTGGGTGCTCAGTACTCAGGGTGCTGGGTGCTCAGTACTCAGGGTGCTGGTTGCTCAGTGCTCAGGGTGCTGGGTGCTCAGTCCTCAGGGTGCTGGGTGCTCAGTGCTCGGGGCGCTGGGTGCTCAGTGCTCGGGGTGCTCGGAGCTCAGTACTCAGGGTGCTGGGTGCTCAGTGCTCTGGTTGCTGGGTGCTCAGTGCTCAGGGTGCTGGTTGTTCAGTGCTCAGGGTGCTGGGTGCTCAGTACTCAGGGTGCTGGGTGCTCAGTGCTCGGGGCGCTGGGTGCTCAGTGCTCGGGGTGCTCGGAGCTCAGTACTCAGGGTGCTGGGTGCTCAGTGCTCGGGGTGCTGGGTGCTGAGTACTCAGGGTGCTGGGTGCTCAGTGCTCGGGGTGCTCGGTGCTCAGTACGTTGGGTGCTCACTACTCAGGGTGCTGGGTGCTCAGTGCTCAGGGTGCTGGGTGCTCAATGCTCAGGGTGCTGGGTGCTCAGTGCTCAGGGTGCTGGGTGCTCAGTACTCAGGGTGCTGGGTTCGCAGTGCTCGGTGTGCTGGGTGCTCAGTGCTCAGGGTGCTGGGTGCTCAGTGCTCAGTGTGCTGGGTGCTCAGTGCTCGGGGCGCTGGGTGCTCAGTGCTCGGGGTACTCGGAGCTCAGTACTCAGTGTTCTGGGTGCTCAGTGCTGGGGGTGCTCGGTGCTCAGTACTCAGGGTGCTGGGTGCTCAGTGCTCGGGGTGCTCGGTGCTCAGTACGTTGGGTGCTCACTACTCAGGGTGCTGGGTGCTCAGTGCTCAGGGTGCTGGGTGCTGAGTGCTCAGGGTGCTGGGTGCTCAGTGCTCAGGGTGCTGGGTGCTCAGTACTCAGGGTGCTGGGTGCGCAGTGCTCGGGGTGCTGGGTGCTCAGTGCTCAGGGTGCTGGGTGCTCAGTGCTCAGGGTGCTGGGTGCTCAGTACTCGGGGTGCTGGGTGCTCAGTACTCAGGGTGCTGGGTGCTCAGTACTCAGGGTGCTGGGTGATCAGTACTCGGGTGCTGGGTGCTCAGTGCTCAGAGTGCTGGGTGCTCAGTGCTCGGGGTGCTGGGTGCTCAGTGCTCAGTACTCAGGGTGCTGGGTGCTCAGTGCTCTTGGTGCTGGGTGCACAGTGCTCAGTACTCAGGGTGCTGGGTGCTCAGTGCTCAGGGTGCTGGGTGCTCAGTGCTCAGGGTGCTGGGTGCTCAGTGCTCAGGGTGCTGGGTGCTCAGTGCTCAGGGTGCTGGGTACTCAGTGCTCGGGGTGCTGGGTGCTCAGTACTCAGGGTGCTGGGTGCTCAGTACTCAGGGTGCTCAGTGCTCAGTACTCAGGGTGCTCAGTGCTCAGTACTCAGGGTGCTCAGTGCTCAGGGTGCTGGGTGCTCAGTGCTCGGGGTGCTGGGTGCTCAGTCCTCAGGGTGCTGGGTGCTCAGTGCTCAGGGTGCTCGGTGCTCAGTGCTCAGGGTGCTGGGTGCTCAGTACTCAGGGTGCTGGGTGCTCAGTGCTCGGGGTGCTGGGTGCTCAGTACTCAGGGTGCTGGGTGCTCAGTGCTCAGGGTGCTGGGTGCTCAGTGCTCAGGGTGCTCGGTGCTTAGTACTCAGGGTGCTGGGTGCTCAGTACTCAGGGTGCTGGGTGCTTAGTGCTCAGGGTGCTGGGTGCTCAGTACTCAGGGTGCTGGGTGCTCAGTTCTCGGGGTGCTGGGTGCTCATTACTCAGGGAGCTGGGTGCTCAGTACTCAGGGTGCTGGGTGCTCAGTACTCGGGTGCTGGGTGCTCAGTGCTCAGGGTGCTGGGTGCTCAGTGCTTGGGGTGCTGGGTGCTCAGTGCTCAGTACTCAGGGTGCTGGGGCTCAGTGCTCAGGGTGCTGGGTGCTCAGTGCTCAGTACTCAGGGTGCTGGGTGCTCAGTGCTCAGGGTGCTGGGTGCTCAGTGCTCAGGGTGCTGGGTGCTCAGTGCTCAGGGTGCTGGGTGCTCAGTGCTCAGGGTGCTCGGTGCTCAGTGCTCAGGGTGCTGGGTGCTCAGTACTCAGGGTGCTGGGTGCTCAGTGCTCGGGGTGCTGGGTGCTCAGTATTCAGGGTGCTGGGTGCTCAGTGCTCGGGGTGCTGGGTGCTCAGTGCTCAGGGTGCTGGGTGCTCAGTGCTCAGGGTGCTGGGTGCTCAGTGCTCAGGGTGCTGGGTGCTCAGTGCTCAGGGTGCTGGGTGCTCAGTACTCCGGGTGCTGGGTGCTCAGTGCTCGGGGTGCTCGGTGCTCAGTGCTCAAGGTGCTGGGTGCTCAGTACACAGGGTGATCATTGCTCAGGGTGCTGGGTGCTCAGTACTCAGGGTGCTGTGTTCTCAGTACTCAGGGTGCTCAGTGCTCAGTACTCAGGGTGCTCAGTGCTCAGTACTAAGGGTGCTCAGTGCTCAGGGTGCTGGGTGCTCAGTGTTCGGGGGGCTCGGTGCTCAGTACTCAGGGTGCTGGGTGCTCAGTGCTCAGGGTGCTGGGTGCTCAGTGCTCAGGGTGCTGGTTGCTCAGTGCTCAGGGTGCTGGGCGCTCAGTACTCAGGGTTTTCGGTGCTCAGTACTCGGGGTGCTCAGTGCTCAGTACTCAGGGTGCTGGGTGCTCAGTGCTCCGGGTGCTGGGTGCTCAGTACTCAGGGTGCTGGGTGCTCGGTGCTCAGTACGCTGGGTGCTCAGTACTCAGGTTGCTGGGTGCTCAGTACTCAGGGTGCTGGGTGCTCAGTACTCAGGGTGCTCGGTGCTCAGTACTCAGGTTGCTGGGTGCTCAGTGCTCAGGGTGCTGGGTGCTCAGTGCTCGGGGTGCTCGGTGCTCAGTACGCTGGGTGCTCAGTACTCAGGGTGCTGGGTGCTCAGTACGCTGGGTGCTCAGTACTCAGGGTGCTGTGTGCTCAGTACTCAGGGTGCTGTGTGCTCAGTACTCAGGGTGCTGGGTGCTCAGTACGCTGGGTGCTCAGTACTGAGGGTGCTGGGTGCTCAGTACTCAGGGTGCTGTGTGCTCAGTACTCAGGGTGCTGGGTGCTCAGTACTCAGGGTGCTGGGTGCTCAGTGCTCAGGGTGCTGGGTGCTCAGTACTCAGGGTGCTGGGTGCTCAGTGCTCGGGGTGCTCGGTGCTCAGTACGCTGGGTGCTCAGTACTCAGGGTGCTCGGTGCTCAGTACGCTGGGTGCTCAGTACTCAGGGTGCTGGGTGCTCAGTACTCAGGGTGCTGTGTGCTCAGTACTCAGGGTGCTGGGTGCTCAGTACTCAGGGTGCTGGGTGCTTAGTACTCAGGGTGCTGGCTGCTCAGTGCTCACTGTGCTCGGTGCTCAGTGCTCGGGGTGCTGGGTGCTCAGTACTCAGGGTGCTCAGTGCTCAGTGCTCTGGGTGCTGGGTGCTCTGTGCTCGGGGTGCTGGGTGCTCATTGCTCAGGGTGCTGGGTGCTCAGTACTCAGGGTGCTCAGTGCTCAGTGCTCGGGGTGCTGGGTGCTCAGTGCTCGGGGTGCTGGGTGCTCAGTTCTCAGGGTGCTGTGTGCTCAGTGCTCAGGGTTCTGGGTGCTCAGTGCTCGGGGCGCTGGGTACTCAGTGCTCGGGGTGCTCGGAGCTCAGTACTCAGTGTGCTGGGAGCTCAGTTCTCGGGGTGCTCGGTGCTCAGTACTCAGGGTGCTGGGTGCTCAGTGCTCGGGGTGCTCGGTGCTCAGTACGTTGTGTGCTCACTACTCAGGGTGCTGGGTGCTCAGTGCTCAGGGTGCTGGGTGCTGAGTGCTCAGGGTGCTGGGTGCTCAGTGCTCAGGGTGCTGGGTGCTCAGTGCTCGGGGTGCTCGGTGCTCAGTACGTTGTGTGCTCACTACTCAGGGTGCTGGGTGCTCAGTGCTCAGGGTGCTGGGTGCTGAGTGCTCAGGGTGCTTGGTGCGCAGTGCTCGGGGTGCTGGGTGCTGAGTGCTCAGGGTGCTGGGAGCTCAGTGCTCAGGGTGCTGGGTGCTCAGTACTCGGGGTGCTGGGTGCTCAGTACTCAGGGTGCTGGGTGCTCAGTACTCAGGGTGCTGGGTGATCAGTACTCGGGTGCTGGGTGCTCAGTGCTCAGAGTGCTGGGTGCTCAGTGCTCGGGGTGCTGGGTGCTCAGTGCTCAGTACTCAGGGTGCTGGGTGCTCAGTGCTCTTGGTGCTGGGTGCACAGTGCTCAGTACTCAGGGTGCTGGGTGCTCAGTGCTCAGGGTGCTGGGTGCTCAGTGCTCAGGGTGCTGGGTTCTCAGTGCTCAGGGTACTGGGTGCTCAGTGCTCAGGGTGCTGGGTACTCAGTGCTCGGGGTGCTGGGTGCTCAGTACTCAGGGTGCTGGGTGCTCAGTACTCAGGGTGCTCAGTGCTCAGTACTCAGGGTGCTCAGTGCTCAGTACTCAGGGTGCTCAGTGCTCAGGGTGCTGGGTGCTCAGTGCTCGGGGTGCTGGGTGCTCAGTACTCAGGGTGCTGGGTGCGCAGTGCTCGAGGTGCTGGGTGCTCAGTGCTCAGGGTGCTGGGTGCTCAGTGCTCAGGGTGCTGGTTGCTCAGTACTCGGGGTGCTGGGTGCTCAGTACTCAGGGTGCTGGGTGCTCAGTACTCAGGGTGCTGGGTGCTCAATGCTCGGGGTGCTGGGTGCTCAGTGCTCAGTACTCAGGGTGCTGGGTGCTCAGTGCCCAGGGTGCTGGGTACTCAGTGCTCGGGGTGCTGGGTGCTCAGTACTCAGGGTGCTGGGTGCTCAGTACTCAGGGTGCTCAGTGCTCAGTACTCAGGGTGCTCAGTGCTCAGTACTCAGGGTGCTCAGTGCTCAGGTTGCCGGGTGCTCAGTGCTCGGGGTGCTGGGTGCTCAGTACTCAGGGTGCTGGGTGCTCAGTACTCAGGGTGCTCTGTGCTCAGTGCTCAGGGTGCTGGGTGCTCAGTACTCAGGGTGCTGGGTGCTCAGTGCTCGGGGTGCTGGGTGCTCAGTACTCATGGTGCTGGGTGCTCAGTGCTCAGGGTGCTGGGTGCTCAGTGCTCAGGGTGCTCGGTGCTTAGTACTCGGGGTGCTGGGTGCTCAGTACTCAGGGTTCTGGGTGCTCAGTGCTCAGGGTGCTGGGTGCTCAGTGCTCAGGGTGCTGGGTGCTCAGTACTCAGTTTGCTGGGTGCTCAGTACTCAGGGTGCTGGGGGCTCAGTTCTCAGGGTGCTGGGTGCTCAGTGCTCGGGGTGCTGGGTGCTCAGTGCTCGGTGTGCTCGGTGCTCAGTACTCAGGGTGCTGGGTGCTCAGTGCTCGGGGTGCTCAGTACTCAGGGTGCTGTGTGTTCAGTGCTCAGGGTGCTGGGTACTCAGTACTCAGGGTGCTCGGTGCTTAGTACTCAGGGTGCTGGGTGCTCAGTACTCCGGGTGCTGGGTGCTCAGTGCTCGGGGTGCTCTGTGCTCAGTGCTCAAGGTGCTGGGTGCTCAGTACTCAGGGTGATCATTGCTCAGGGTGCTGGGTGCTCAGTTCTCAGAGTGCTGGGTGCCCAGTACTCAGGGTGCTCAGTGCTCAGTACTCAGGGTGCTCAGTGCTCAGTACTAAGGGTGCTCAGTGATCAGGCTGCTGGGTGCTCAGTACTCGGGGTGCTCGGTGCTCAGTCCTCAGGGTGCTGGGTGCTCAGTACTCAGGGAGCTGGGTGCTCAGTACTCAGGGTGCTGGGTGCTCAGTACTCGGGTGCTGGGTGCTCAGTGCTCAGGGTGCTGGGTGCTCAGTGCTTGGGGTGCTGGGTGCTCAGTGCTCAGTACTCAGGGTGCTGGGGGCTCAGTGCTCGGGGTGCTGGGTGCTCAGTGCTCAGTACTCAGGGTGCTGGGTGCTCAGTGCTCAGGGTGCTGGGTGCTCAGTGCTCAGGGTGCTGGGTGCTCAGTGCTCAGAGTGCTGGGTGCTCAGTGCTCAGGGTGCTCGGTGCTCAGTGCTCAGGGTGCTGGGTGCTCAGTACTCAGGGTGCTGGGTGCTCAGTGCTCGGGGTGCTGGGTGCTCAGTACTCAGGGTGCTGGGTGCTCAGTGCTCAGGGTGCTGGGTGCTCAGTGCTCAGGGTGCTCGGTGCTTAGTACTCGGGGTGCTGGGTGCTCAGTACTCAGGGTTCTGGGTGCTCAGTGCTCAGGGTGCTGGGTGCTCAGTGCTCAGGGTGCTGGGTGCTCAGTACTCAGGGTGCTGGGTGCTCAGTACTCAGGGTGCTGGGTGCTCAGTTCTCAGGGTGCTGGTTGCTCAGTGCTCGGGGTGCTGGGTGCTCAGTGCTCGGGGTGCTCGGTGCTCAGTATTCAGGGTGCTGGGTGCTCAGTGCTCGGGGTGCTCAGAACTCAGGGTGCTGTGTGTTCAGTGCTCAGGGTGCTGGTTACTCAGTACTCAGGGTGCTCGGTGCTTAGTACTCAGGGTGCTGGGTGCTCAGTACTCCGGGTGCTGGGTGCTCAGTGCTCGGGGTGCTGGGTGCTCAGTGCTCAGTACTCAGGGTGCTGGGTGCTCAGTGCTCTTGGTGCTGGGTGCACAGTGCTCAGTACTCAGGGTGCTGGGTGCTCAGTGCTCAGGGTGTTGGGTGCTCAGTGCTCAGGGTGCTGGGTGCTCAGTGCTCAGGGTGCTGGGTGCTCAGTGCTCAGGGTGCTGGGTACTCATTGCTCGGGGTGCTGGGTGCTCAGTACTCGGGGTGCTGGGTGCTCAGTACTCAGGGTGCTCAGTGCTCAGTACTCAGGGTGCTCAGTGCTCAGTACTCAGGGTGCTCAGTGCTCAGGGTGCTGGGTGCTCAGTGCTCGGGGTGCTGGGTGCTCAGTCCTCAGGGTGCTGGGTGCTGAGTGCTCAGGGTGCTCGGTGCTCAGTGCGCAGGGTGCTGGGTGCTCAGTACTCAGGGTGCTGGGTGCGCAGTGCTCATGGTGCTGGGTGCTCAGTGCTCAGGGTGCTGGGTGCTCAGTGCTCAGGGTGCTGGTTGCTCAGTGCTCAGGGTGCTGGGTGCTCAGTACTCAGGGTGCTGGGTGCTCAGTGCTCGGGGCGCTGGGTGCTCAGTGCTCGGGGTGCTCGGAGCTCAGTCCTAAGGGTGCTGGGTGCTCAGTGCTCAGGGTGCTCGGTGCTCAGTGCTCAGGGTGCTGGGTGCTGAGTACTCAGGGTGCTGGGTGCTCAGTGCTCGGGGTGCTCGGTGCTCAGTACGTTGGGTGCTCACTACTCAGGGTGCTGGGTGCTCAGTGCTCAGGTTGCTGGGTGCTCAGTGCTCAGGGTGCTGGGTGCTCAGTGCTCAGGGTGCTGGGTGCTCAGTACTCAGGGTGCTGGGTGCGCAGTGCTCGGTGGGCTGGGTGCTCAGTGCTCAGGGTGCTGGGTGCTCAGTGCTCAGGGTGCTGGGTGCTCAGTGCTCGGGGCGCTGGGTACTCAGTGCTCGGGGTGCTCGGAGCTCAGTACTCAGTGTGCTGGGTGCTCAGTGCTGGGGGTGCTCGGTGCTCAGTACTCAGGGTGCTGGGTGCTCAGTGCTCGGGGTGCTCGGTGCTCAGTACGTTGGGTGCTCACTACTCAGGGTGCTGGGTGCTCAGTGCTCAGGGTGCTGGGTGCTGAGTGCTCAGGGTGCTGGGTGCTCAGTGCTCAGGGTGCTGGGTGCTCAGTACTCAGGGTGCTGGGTGCGCAGTGCTCGGGGTGCTGGGTGCTCAGTGCTCAGGGTGCTGTATGCTCAGTGCTCAGGGTGCTGGGTGCTCAGTACTCGGGGTGCTGGGTGCTCAGTACTCAGGGTGCTGGGTGCTCAGTACTCAGGGTGCTGGGTGATCAGTACTCCGGTGCTGGGTGCTCAGTGCTCAGAGTGCTGGGTGCTCAGTGCTCGGTGTGCTGGGTGCTCAGTGCTCAGTACTCAGGGTGCTGGGTGCTCAGTGCTCTTGGTGCTGGGTGCACAGTGCTCAGTACTCAGGGTGCTGGGTGCGCAGTGCTCATGGTGCTGGGTGCTCAGTGCTCAGGGTGCTGGGTGCTCAGTGCTCAGGGTGCTGGTTGCTCAGTGCTCAGGGTGCTGGGTGCTCAGTACTCAGGGTTCTGGGTGCTCAGTGCTCGGGGCGCTGGGTGCTCAGTGCTCGGGGTGCTCGGAGCTCAGTACTCAGGGTGCTGGGTGCTCAGTGCTCGGGGTGCTGGGTGCTGAGTACTCAGGGTGCTGGGTGCTCAGTGCTCGGGGTGCTCGGTGCTCAGTACGTTGGGTGCTCACTACTCAGGGTGCTGGGTGCTCAGTGCTCAGTGTGCTGGGTGCTGAGTGCTCAGGGTGCTGGGTGCTCAGTGCTCAGGGTGCTGGGTGCTCAGTACTCAGGGTGCTGGGTGCGCAGTGCTCGGGGTGCTGGGTGCTCAGTGCTCAGGGTGCTGTATGCTCAGTGCTCAGGGTGCTGGGTGCTCAGTACTCGGGGTGCTGGGTGCTCAGTACTCAGGGTGCTGGGTGCTCAGTACTCAGGGTGCTGGGTGATCAGTACTCGGGTGCTGGGTGCTCAGTGCTCAGAGTGCTGGGTGCTCAGTGCTCGGTGTGCTGGGTGCTCAGTGCTCAGTACTCAGGGTGCTGGGTGCTCATTGCTCTTGGTGCTGGGTGCACAGTGCTCAGTACTCAGGGTGCTGGGTGCTCAGTGCTCAGGGTGCTGGGTGCTCAGTGCTCAGGGTGCTGGGTGCTCAGTGCTCAGGGTGCTGGGTGCTCAGTGCTCAGGGTGCTGGGTACTCAGTTCTCGGGGTGCTGGGTGCTCAGTACTCAGGGTGCTGGGTGCTCAGTACTCAGGGTGCTGGTTGCTCAGTGCTCAGGGTGCTGGGTGCTCAGTACTCAGGGTGCTGGGTGCTCAGTGCTCGGGGCGCTGGGTGCTCAGTGCTCGGGGTGCTCGGAGCTCAGTACTCAGGGTGCTGGGTGCTCAGTGCTCAGGGTGCTGGGTGCTCAGTGCTCAGGGTGCTGGTTGCTCAGTGCTCAGGGTGCTGGGTGCTCAGTACTCAGGGTGCTGGGTGCTCAGTGCTCGGGGCGCTGGGTGCTCAGTACTCAGGGTGCTGTGTGCTCAGTGCTCTTGGTGCTGGGTGCACAGTGCTCAGTACTCAGGGTGCTGGGTGCTCAGTGCTCAGGGTGCTGGGTGCTCAGTGCTCAGGGTGCTGGGTGCTCAGTGCTCAGGGTGCTGGGTACTCAGTGCTCGGGGTGCTGGGTGCTCAGTACTCAGGGTGCTGGGTGCTCAGTACTCAGGGTGCTCAGTGCTCAGTACTCAGGGTGCTCAGTGCTCAGTACTCAGGGTGCTCAGTGCTCAGGGTGCTGGGTGCTCAGTGCTCGGGGTGCTGGGTGCTCAGTCCTCAGGGTGATGGGTGCTCAGTGCTCAGGGTGCTCGGTGCTCAGTGCTCAGGGTGCTGGGTGCTCAGTACTCAGGTTGCTGGGTGCTCAGTGCTCGGGGTGCTGGGTGCTCAGTACTCGGGGTGCTGGGTGCTCAGTGCTCAGGGTGCTGGGTGCTCAGTGCTCAGGGTGCTCGGTGCTTAGTACTCAGGGAGCTGGGTGCTCAGTACTCAGGGTGCTGGGTGCTCAGTGTTCAGGGTGCTGGGTGCTCAGTGCTCAGGGTGCTGGGTGCTCAGTACTCAGGGTGCTGGGTGCTCAGTTCTCGGGGTGCTGGGTGCTCATTACTCAGGGAGCTGGGTGCTCAGTACTCAGGGTGCTGGGTGCTCAGTGCTCGGGGTGCTGGGTGCTCAGTCCTCAGGGTGCTGGGTGCTGAGTGCTCAGGGTGCTCGGTGCTCAGTGCTCAGGGTGCTGGGTGCTCTGTACTCAGGGTGCTGGGTGCGCAGTGCTCATGGTGCTGGGTGCTCAGTGCTCAGGGTGCTGGGTGCTCAGTGCTCAGGGTGCTGGTTGCTCAGTGCTCAGGGTGCTGGGTGCTCAGTACTCAGGGTGCTGGGTGCTCAGTGCTCGGGGCGCTGGGTGCTCAGTGCTCGGGGTGCTCGGAGCTCAGTACTCAGGGTGCTGGGTGCTCAGTGCTCGGGGTGCTGGGTGCTGAGTACTCAGGGTGCTGGGTGCTCAGTGCTCGGGGTGCTCGGTGCTCAGTACGTTGGGTGCTCACTACTCAGGGTGCTGGGTGCTCAGTGCTCAGGGTGCTGGGTGCTCAGTGCTCAGGGTGCTGGGTGCTCAGTGCTCAGGGTGCTGGGTGCTCAGTACTCAGGGTGCTGGGTGCGCAGTGCTCGGTGTGCTGGGTGCTCAGTGCTCAGGGTGCTGGGTGCTCAGTCCTCAGGGTGCTGGGTGCTCAGTGCTCGGGGCGCTGGGTGCTCAGTGCTCGGGGTGCTCGGAGCTCAGTACTCAGTGTGCTGGGTGCTCAGTGCTGGGGGTGCTCGGTGCTCAGTACTCAGGGTGCTGGGTGCTCAGTGCTCGGGGTGCTCGGTGCTCAGTACGTTGGGTGCTCACTACTCAGGGTGCTGGGTGCTCAGTGCTCAGGGTGCTGGGTGCTGAGTGCTCAGGGTGCTGGGCGCTCAGTGCTCAGGGTGCTGGGTGCTCAGTACTCAGGGTGCTGGGTGCGCAGTTCTCAGGGTGCTGGGTGCTCAGTGCTCAGGGTGCTGGGTGCTCAGTGCTCAGGGTGCTGGGTGCTCAGTACTCGGGGTGCTGGGTGCTCAGTACTCAGGGTGCTGGGTGCTCAGTACTCAGGGTGCTGGGTGATCAGTACTCGGGTGCTGGGTGCTCAGTGCTCAGAGTGCTGGGTGCTCAGTGCTCGGTGTGCTGGGTGCTCAGTGCTCAGTACTCAGGGTGCTGGGTGCTCAGTGCTCTTGATGCTGGGTGCACAGTGCTCAGTACTCGGGGTGCTGTGTGCTCAGTGCTCAGGGTGCTGGGTGCTCAGTGCTCAGGGTGCTGGGTGCTCAGTGCTCAGGGTGCTGGGTGCTCAGTGCTCAGGGTGCTGGGTACTCAGTGCTCGGGGTGCTGGGTGCTCAGTACTCAGGGTGCTGGGTGCTCAGTACTCAGGGTGCTCGTTGCTCAGTGCTCAGGGTGCTGGGTGCTCAGTACTCAGGGTGCTGGGTGCTCAGTGCTCGGGGCGCTGGGTGCTCAGTTCTCGGGGTGCTCGGAGCTCAGTACTCAGGGTGCTGGGTGCTCAGTGCTCAGGGTGCTGGGTGCTCAGTGATCAGGGTGCTGGTTGCTCAGTGCTCAGGGTGCTGGGTGCTCAGTACTCAGGGTGCTGGGTGCTCAGTGCTCGGGGCGCTGGGTGCTCAGTGCTCGGGGTGCTCGGAGCTCAGTACTCAGGGTGCTGGGTGCTCAGTGCTCGGGGTGCTGGGTGCTGAGTACTCAGGGTGCTGGGTGCTCAGTGCTCGGGGTGCTCGGTGCTCAGTACGTTGGGTGCTCACTACTCAGGGTGCTGGGTGCTCAGTGCTCAGGGTGCTGGGTGCTCAGTGCTCAGGGTGCTGGGTGCTCAGTGCTCAGGGTGCTGGGTGCTCAGTACTCAGGGTGCTGGGTTCGCAGTGCTCGGTGTGCTGGGTGCTCAGTGCTCAGGGTGATGGGTGCTCAGTGCTCAGGGTGCTGGGTGCTCAGTGCTCGGGGCGCTGGGTGCTCAGTGCTCGGGGTGCTCGGAGCTCAGTACTCAGTGTTTTGGGTGCTCAGTGCTGGGGGTGCTCGGTGCTCAGTACTCAGGGTGCTGGGTGCTCAGTGCTCTGGGTGCTCGGTGCTCAGTACGTTGGGTGCTCACTACTCAGGGTGCTGGGTGCTCAGTGCTCAGGGTGCTGGGTGCTGAGTGCTCAGGGTGCTGGGTGCTCAGTGCTCAGGGTGCTGGGTGCTCAGTACTCAGGGTGCTGGGTGCGCAGTGCTCGGGGTGCTGGGTGCTCAGTGCTCAGGGTGCTGGGTGCTCAGTGCTCAGGGTGCTGGGTGCTCAGTACTCGGGGTGCTGGGTGCTCAGTACTCAGGGTGCTGGGTGCTCAGTACTCAGGGTGCTGGGTGATCAGTACTCGGGTGCTGGGTGCTCAGTGCTCAGAGTGCTGGGTGCTCAGTGCTCGGGGTGCTGGGTGCTCAGTGCTCAGTACTCAGGGTGCTGGGTGCTCAGTGCTCTTGGTGCTGGGTGCACAGTGCTCAGTACTCAGGGTGCTGGGTGCTCAGTGCTCAGGGTGCTGGGTGCTCAGTGCTCAGGGTGCTGGGTGCTCAGTGCTCAGGGTGCTGGGTGCTCAGTGCTCAGGGTGCTGAGTACTCAGTGCTCGGGGTGCTGGGTGCTCAGTACTCAGGGTGCTGGGTGCTCAGTACTCAGGGTGCTCAGTGCTCAGTACTCAGGGTGCTCAGTGCTCAGTATTCAGGGTGCTCAGTGCTCAGGGTGCTGGGTGCTCAGTGCTCGGGGTGCTGGGTGCTCAGTCCTCAGGGTGATTTGTGCTCAGTGCTCAGGGTGCTCGGTGCTCAGTGCTCAGGGTGCTGGGTGCTCAGTACTCAGGGTGCTGGGTGCTCAGTGCTCGGGGTGCTGGGTGCTCAGTACTCAGGGTGCTGGGTGCTCAGTGCTCAGGGTGCTGGGTGCTCAGTGCTCAGGGTGCTCGGTGCTTAGTACTCAGGGAGCTGGGTGCTCAGTACTCAGGGTGCTGGGTGCTCAGTGCTCAGGGTGCTGGGTGCTCAGTGCTCAGGGTGCTGGGTGCTCAGTACTCAGGGTGCTGTGTGCTCAGTTCTCGGGGTGCTGGGTACTCATTACTCAGGGAGCTGGGTGCTCAGTACTCAGGGTGCTGGGTGCTCAGTACTCGGGTGCTGGGTGCTCAGTGCTCAGGGTGCTGGGTGCTCAGTGCTTGGGGTGCTGGGTGCTCAGTGCTCAGTACTCAGGGTGCTGGGGCTCAGTGCTCGGGGTGCTGGGTGCTCAGTGCTCAGTACTCAGGGTGCTGGGTGCTCAGTGCTCAGGGTGCTGGGTGCTCAGTGCTCAGGGTGCTGGGTGCTCAGTGCTCAGGGTGCTGGGTGCTCAGTGCTCAGGGTGCTCGGTGCTCAGTGCTCAGGGTGCTGGGTGCTCAGTACTCAGGGTGTTGGGTGCTCAGTGCTCGGGGAGCTGGGTGCTCAGTACTCAGGGTGCTGGGTGCTCAGTGCTCAGGATGCTGGGTGCTCAGTGCTCAGGGTGCTCGGTGCTTAGTACTCCTGGTGCTGGGTGCTCAGTTCTCAGGGTGCTGGGTGCTCAGTGCTCGGGGTGCTGGGTGCTCAGTGCTCGGGGTGCTCGGTGCTCAGTACTCAGGGTGCTGGGTGCTCAGTGCTCGGGGTGCTCAGTACTCAGGGTGCTGTGTGTTCAGTGCTCAGGGTGCTGGGTACTCAGTACTCAGGGTGCTCGGTGCTTAGTACTCAGGGTGCTGGGTGCTCAGTACTCCGGGTGCTGGGTGCTCAGTGCTCGGGGTGCTCTGTGCTCAGTGCTCAAGGTGCTGGGTGCTCAGTACTCAGGGTGATCATTGCTCAGGGTGCTGGGTGCTCAGTTCTCAGGGTGCTGGGTGCCCAGTACTCAGGGTGCTCAGTGCTCAGTACTCAGGGTGCTCAGTGCTCAGTACTAAGGGTGCTCAGTGATCAGGCTGCTGGGTGCTCAGTACTCGGGGTGCTCGGTGCTCAGTCCTCAGGGTGCTGGGTGCTCAGTACTCAGGGAGCTGGGTGCTCAGTACTCAGGGTGCTGGGTGCTCAGTACTCGGGTGCTGGGTGCTCAGTGCTCAGGGTGCTGGGTGCTCAGTGCTTGGGGTGCTGGGTGCTCAGTGCTCAGTACTCAGGGTGCTGGGGGCTCAGTGCTCGGGGTGCTGGGTGCTCAGTGCTCAGTACTCAGGGTGCTGGGTGCTCAGTGCTCAGGGTGCTGGGTGCTCAGTGCTCAGGGTGCTGGGTGCTCAGTGCTCAGAGTGCTGGGTGCTCAGTGCTCAGGGTGCTGGGTGCTCAGTACTCAGGGTGCTGGGTGCTCAGTACTCAGGGTGCTCAGTGCTCAGTACTCAGGGTGCTCAGTGCTCAGTATTCAGGGTGCTCAGTGCTCAGGGTGCTGGGTGCTCAGTGCTCGGGGTGCTGGGTGCTCAGTCCTCAGGGTGATTTGTGCTCAGTGCTCAGGGTGCTCGGTGCTCAGTGCTCAGGGTGCTCGGTGCTCAGTGCTCAGGGTGCTGGGTGCTCAGTACTCAGGGTGCTGGGTGCTCAGTTCTCAGGGTGCTGGGTGCCCAGTACTCAGGGTGCTCAGTGCTCAGTACTCAGGGTGCTCAGTGCTCAGTACTAAGGGTGCTCAGTGATCAGGCTGCTGGGTGCTCAGTACTCGGGGTGCTCGGTGCTCAGTACTCAGGGTGCTGGGTGCTCAGTGCTCGGGGTGCTGGGTGCTCAGTACTCAGGGTGCTGGGTGCTCAGTGCTCAGGGTGCTGGGTGCTCAGTGCTCAGGGTGCTCGGTGCTTAGTACTCAGGGAGCTGGGTGCTCAGTACTCAGGGTGCTGGGTGCTCAGTGCTCAGGGTGCTGGGTGCTCAGTGCTCAGGGTGCTGGGTGCTCAGTACTCAGGGTGCTGTGTGCTCAGTTCTCGGGGTGCTGGGTACTCATTACTCAGGGAGCTGGGTGCTCAGTACTCAGGGTGCTGGGTGCTCAGTACTCGGGTGCTGGGTGCTCAGTGCTCAGGGTGCTGGGTGCTCAGTGCTTGGGGTGCTGGGTGCTCAGTGCTCAGTACTCAGGGTGCTGGGGCTCAGTGCTCGGGGTGCTGGGTGCTCAGTGCTCAGTACTCAGGGTGCTGGGTGCTCAGTGCTCAGGGTGCTGGGTGCTCAGTGCTCAGGGTGCTGGGTGCTCAGTGCTCAGGGTGCTGGGTGCTCAGTGCTCAGGGTGCTCGGTGCTCAGTGCTCAGGGTGCTGGGTGCTCAGTACTCAGGGTGCTGGTTGCTCAGTGCTCGGGGAGCTGGGTACTCAGTACTCAGGGTGCTGGGTGCTCAGTGCTCAGGATGCTGGGTGCTCAGTGCTCAGGGTGCTCGGTGCTTAGTACTCCTGGTGCTGGGTGCTCAGTACTCAGGGTTCTGGGTGCTCAGTGCTCAGGGTGCTGGGTGCTCAGTGCTCAGGGTGCTGGGTGCTCAGTACTCAGGGTGCTGGGTGCTCAGTACTCAGGGTGCTGGGTGCTCAGTTCTCAGGGTGCTGGGTGCTCAGTGCTCGGGGTGCTGGGTGCTCAGTGCTCGGGGTGCTCGGTGCTCAGTACTCAGGGTGCTGGGTGCTCAGTGCTCGGGGTGCTCAGTACTCAGGGTGCTGTGTGTTCAGTGCTCAGGGTGCTGGGTACTCAGTACTCAGGGTGCTCGGTGCTTAGTACTCAGGGTGCTGGGTGCTCAGTACTCCGGGTGCTGGGTGCTCAGTGCTCGGGGTGCTCTGTGCTCAGTGCTCAAGGTGCTGGGTGCTCAGTACTCAGGGTGATCATTGCTCAGGGTGCTGGGTGCTCAGTTCTCAGGGTGCTGGGTGCCCAGTACTCAGGGTGCTCAGTGCTCAGTACTCAGGGTGCTCAGTGCTCAGTACTAAGGGTGCTCAGTGATCAGGCTGCTGGGTGCTCAGTACTCGGGGTGCTCGGTGCTCAGTAATCAGGGTGCTGGGTGCTCAGTACTCAGGGAGCTGGGTGCTCAGTACTCAGGGTGCTGGGTGCTCAGTACTCGGGTGCTGGGTGCTCAGTGCTCAGGGTGCTGGGTGCTCAGTGCTTGGGGTGCTGGGTGCTCAGTGCTCAGTACTCAGGGTGCTGGGGGCTCAGTGCTCGGGGTGCTGGGTGCTCAGTGCTCAGTACTCAGGGTGCTGGGTGCTCAGTGCTCAGGGTGCTGGGTGCTCAGTGCTCAGGGTGCTGGGTGCTCAGTGCTCAGAGTGCTGGGTGCTCAGTGCTCAGGGTGCTCAGTGCTCAGTACTAAGGGTGCTCAGTGATCAGGCTGCTGGGTGCTCAGTACTCGGGGTGCTCGGTGCTCAGTCCTCAGGGTGCTGGGTGCTCAGTGCTCAGGGTGCTGGGTGCTCAGTGCTCAGGGTGCTGGTTGCTCAGTGCTCAGGGTGCTGGGTGCTCAGTACTCAGGGTGCTCGGTGCTCGGGGTGCTGGGTGCTCAGTGCTCTGTACTCAGGGTGCTGGGTGCTCAGTGCTCAGGGTGCTGGGTGCTCAGTACTCAGGGTGCTGGGTGCTCGGTGCTCAGTACGCTGGGTGCTCAGTACTCAGGGTGCTGGGTGCTCAGTACTCAGGGTGCTGGGTGCTCAGTACTCAGGGTGCTCGGTGCTCAGTACTCAGGGTGCTGGGTGCTCAGTGCTCAGGGTGCTGGGTGCTCAGTACTCAGGGTGCTGGGTGCTCAGTGCTCAGGGTGCTCAGTGCTCAGTGCTCGGGGTGCTGGGTGCTCAGTACTCAGGGTGCTCAGTGCTCAGTGCTCTGGGTGCTGGGTGCTCAGTGCTCGGGGTGCTGGGTGCTCATTGCTCAGGGTGCTGGGTGCTCAGTACTCAGGGTGCTCAGTGCTCAGGATGCTGGGTGCTCAGTGATCGGGGTGCTGGGTACTCAGTGCTCAGTACACAGGGTGCTGGGTGCTCAGTGCTCAGGGTGCTCGGTGCTCAGTGCTCAGTGCTCTGGGTGCTTGATGCTCAGTACTCAGGGTGCTGGGTGCTCAGTGCTCAGGGTGCTGGGTGCTCAGTGCTCAGGGTGCTGGGTACTCAGTGCTCGGGGTGCTGGGTGCTCAGTACTCAGGGTGCTGGGTGCTCAGTACTCAGGGTGCTGGTTGCTCAGTGCTCAGGGTGCTGGGTGCTCAGTACTCAGGGTGCTGTGTGCTCAGTGCTCGGGGCGCTGGGTGCTCAGTGCTCGGGGTGCTCGGAGCTCAGTACTCAGGGTGCTGGGTGCTCAGTGCTCAGGGTGCTGGGTGCTCAGTGCTCAGGGTGCTGGTTGCTCAGTGCTCAGGGTGCTGGGTGCTCAGTACTCAGGGTGCTGGGTGCTCAGTGCTCGGGGCGCTGGGTGCTCAGTGCTCGGGGTGCTCGGAGCTCAGTACTCAGGGTGCTGGGTGCTCAGTGCTCGGGGTGCTGGGTGCTGAGTACTCAGGGTGCTGGGTGCTCAGTGCTCGGGGTGCTCGGTGCTCAGTTCGTTGGGTGCTCACTACTCAGGGTGCTGGGTGCTCAGTGCTCAGGGTGCTGGGTGCTCAGTGCTCAGGGTGCTGGGTGCTCAGTGCTCAGGGTGCTGGGTGCTCAGTACTCAGGGTGCTGGGTTCGCAGTGCTCGGTGTGCTGGGTGCTCAGTGCTCAGGGTGATGGGTGCTCAGTGCTCAGGGTGCTGGGTGCTCAGTGCTCGGGGCGCTGGGTGCTCAGTGCTCGGGGTGCTCGGAGCTCAGTACTCAGTGTTTTGGGTGCTCAGTGCTGGGGGTGCTCGGTGCTCAGTACTCAGGGTGCTGGGTGCTCAGTGCTCGGGGTGCTCGGTGCTCAGTACGTTGGGTGCTCACTACTCAGGGTGCTGGGTGCTCAGTGCTCAGGGTGCTGGGTGCTGAGTGCTCAGGGTGCTGGGTGCTCAGTGCTCAGGGTGCTGGGTGCTCAGTACTCAGGGTGCTGGGTGCGCAGTGCTCGGGGTGCTGGGTGCTCAGTGCTCAGGGTGCTGGGTGCTCAGTGCTCAGGGTGCTGGGTGCTCAGTACTCGGGGTGCTGGGTGCTCAGTACTCAGGGTGCTGGGTGCTCAGTACCCAGGGTGCTGGGTGATCAGTACTCGGGTGCTGGGTGCTCAGTGCTCAGAGTGTTGGGTGCTCAGTGCTCGGGGTGCTGGGTGCTCAGTGCTCAGTACTCAGGGTGCTGGGTGCTCAGTGCTCTTGGTGCTGGGTGCACAGTGCTCAGTACTCAGGGTGCTGGGTGCTCAGTGCTCAGGGTGCTGGGTGCTCAGTGCTCAGGGTGCTGGGTGCTCAGTGCTCAGGGTGCTGGGTGCTCAGTGCTCAGGGTGCTGAGTACTCAGTGCTCGGGGTGCTGGGTGCTCAGTACTCAGGGTGCTGGGTGCTCAGTACTCAGGGTGCTCAGTGCTCAGTACTCAGGGTGCTCAGTGCTCAGTACTCAGGGTGCTCAGTGCTCAGGGTGCTGGGTGCTCAGTGCTCGGGGTGCTGGGTGCTCAGTCCTCAGGGTGATGGGTGCTCAGTGCTCAGGGTGCTGGGTGCTCAGTGCTCAGGGTGCTGGGTGCTCAGTACTCAGGGTGCTGGGTGCTCAGTGCTCGGGGTGCTGGGTGCTCAGTACTCAGGGTGCTGGGTGCTCAGTGCTCAGGGTGCTGGGTGCTCAGTGCTCAGGGTGCTCGGTGCTTAGTACTCAGGGAGCTGGGTGCTCAGTACTCAGGGTGCTGGGTGCTCAGTGCTCAGGGTGCTGGGTGCTCAGTGCTCAGGGTGCTGGGTGCTCAGTACTCAGGGTGCTGTGTGCTCAGTTCTCGGGGTGCTGGGTACTCATTACTCAGGGAGCTGGGTGCTCAGTACTCAGGGTGCTGGGTGCTCAGTACTCGGGTGCTGGGTGCTCAGTGCTCAGGGTGCTGGGTGCTCAGTGCTTGGGGTGCTGGTTGCTCAGTGCTCAGTACTCAGGGTGCTGGGGCTCAGTGCTCGGGGTGCTGGGTGCTCAGTGCTTAGTACTCAGGGTGCTGGGTGCTCAGTGCTCAGGGTGCTGGTTGCTCAGTGCTCAGGGTGCTGGGTGCTCAGTGCTCAGGGTGCTGGGTGCTCAGTGCTCAGGGTGCTCGGTGCTCAATGCTCAGGGTGCTGGGTGCTCAGTACTCAGGTTGCTGGGTGCTCAGTGCTCGGGGAGCTGGGTGCTCAGTACTCAGGGTGCTGGGTGCTCAGTGCTCAGGGTGCTGGGTGCTCAGTGCTCAGGGTGCTCGGTGCTTAGTACTCGGGGTGCTGGGTGCTCAGTACTCAGGGTTCTGGGTGCTCAGTGCTCAGGGTGCTGGGTGCTCAGTGCTCAGGGTGCTGGGTGCTCAGTACTCAGGGTGCTGGGTGCTCAGTACTCAGGGTGCTGGGTGCTCAGTTCTCAGGGTGCTGGGTGCTCAGTGCTCGGGGTGCTGGGTGCTCAGTGCTCGGGGTGCTCGGTGCTCAGTACTCAGGGTGCTGGGTGCTCAGTGCTCGGGGTGCTCAGTACTCAGGGTGCTGTGTGTTCAGTGCTCAGGGTGCTGGGTACTCAGTACTCAGGGTGCTCGGTGCTTAGTACTCAGGGTGCTGGGTGCTCAGTACTCCGGGTGCTGGGTGCTCAGTGCTCGGGGTGCTCTGTGCTCAGTGCTCAAGGTGCTGGGTGCTCAGTACTCAGGGTGATCATTGCTCAGGGTGCTGGGTGCTCAGTTCTCAGGGTGCTGGGTGCTCAGTACTCAGGGTGCTCAGTGCTCAGTACTCAGGGTGCTCAGTGCTCAGTACTAAGGGTGCTCAGTGATCAGGCTGCTGGGTGCTCAGTACTCGGGGTGCTCGGTGCTCAGTCCTCAGGGTGCTGGGTGCTCGGTGCTCAGTACGCTGGGTGCTCAGTGCTCTGTACTCAGGGTGCTGGGTGCTCAGTGCTCAGGGTGCTGGGTGCTCAGTACTCAGGGTGCTGGGTGCTCGGTGCTCAGTACGCTGGGTGCTCAGTACTCAGGGTGCTGGGTGCTCAGTACTCAGGGTGCTGGGTGCTCAGTACCCAGGGTGCTCGGTGCTCAGTACTCAGGGTGCTGGGTGCTCAGTGCTCAGGGTGCTGGGTGCTCAGTACTCAGGGTGCTCGGTGCTCGGGGTGCTGGGTGCTCAGTGCTCTGTACTCAGGGTGCTGGGTGCTCAGTGCTCAGGGTGCTGGGTTCTCAGTACTCAGGGTGCTGGGTGCTCGGTGCTCAGTACGCTGGGTGCTCAGTACTCAGGGTGCTGGGTGCTCAGTACTCAGGGTGCTGGGTGCTCAGTACTCAGGGTGCTCGGTGCTCAGTACTCAGGGTGCTGGGTGCTCAGTGCTCAGGGTGCTGGGTGCTCAGTACTCAGGGTGCTGGGTGCTCAGTGCTCAGGGTGCTCAGTGCTCAGTGCTCGGGGTGCTGGGTGCTCAGTACTCAGGGTGCTCAGTGCTCAGTGCTCTGGGTGGTGGGTGCTCAGTGCTCGGGGTGCTGGGTGCTCATTGCTCAGGGTGCTGGGTGCTCAGTACTCAGGGTGCTCAGTGCTCAGGATGCTGGGTGCTCAGTGCTCGGGGTGCTGGGTACTCAGTGCTCAGTACACAGGGTGCTGGGTGCTCAGTGCTCAGGGTGCTCGGTGCTCAGTGCTCAGTACTCAGGGTGCTGGGTGCTCAGTGCTCGGGGTGCTTGATGCTCAGTACTCAGGGTGCTGGGTGCTCAGTGCTCAGGGTGCTGGGTGCTCAGTGCTCAGGGTGCTGGGTACTCAGTGCTCGGGGTGCTGGGTGCTCAGTACTCAGGGTGCTGGGTGCTCAGTACTCAGGGTGCTGGTTGCTCAGTTCTCAGGGTGCTGGGTGCTCAGTACTCAGGGTGCTGGGTGCTCAGTGCTCGGGGCGCTGGGTGCTCAGTGCTCGGGGTGCTCGGAGCTCAGTACTCAGGGTGCTGGGTGCTCAGTGCTCAGGGTGCTGGGTGCTCAGTGCTCAGGGTGCTGGTTGCTCAGTGCTCAGGGTGCTGGGTGCTCAGTACTCAGGGTGCTGGGTGCTCAGTGCTCGGGGCGCTGGGTGCTCAGTGCTCGGGGTGCTCAGAGCTCAGTACTCAGGGTGCTGGGTGCTCAGTGCTCGGGGTGCTGGGTGCTGAGTACTCAGGGTGCTGGGTGCTCAGTGCTCGGGGTGCTCGGTGCTCAGTACGTTGGGTGCTCACTACTCAGGGTGCTGGGTGCTCAGTGCTCAGGGTGCTGGGTGCTCAGTGCTCAGGGTGCTGGGTGCTCAGTGCTCAGGGTGCTGGGTGCTCAGTACTCAGGGTGCTGGGTTCGCAGTGCTCGGTGTGCTGGGTGCTCAGTGCTCAGGGTGATGGGTGCTCAGTGCTCAGGGTGCTGGGTGCTCAGTGCTCGGGGCGCTGGGTGCTCAGTGCTCGGGGTGCTCGGAGCTCAGTACTCAGTGTTTTGGGTGCTCAGTGCTGGGGGTGCTCGGTGCTCAGTACTCAGGGTGCTGGGTGCTCAGTGCTCGGGGTGCTCGGTGCTCAGTACGTTGGGTGCTCACTACTCAGGGTGCTGGGTGCTCAGTGCTCAGGGTGCTGGGTGATCAGTACTCGGGTGCAGGGTGCTCAGTGCTCAGAGTGCTGGGTGCTCAGTACTCAGGGTGCTGGGTGATCAGTACTCGGGTGCTGGGTGCTCAGTGCTCAGAGTGTTGGGTGCTCAGTGCTCGGGGTGCTGGGTGCTCAGTGCTCAGTACTCAGGGTGCTGGGTGCTCAGTGCTCAGGGTGCTGGGTGCTCAGTGCTCAGGGTGCTGGGTGCTCAGTGCTCAGGGTGCTGGGTGCTCAGTGCTCAGGGTGCTGAGTACTCAGTGCTCGGGGTGCTGGGTGCTCAGTACTCAGGGTGCTGGGTGCTCAGTACTCAGGGTGCTCAGTGCTCAGTACTCAGGGTGCTCAGTGCTCAGTACTCAGGGTGCTCAGTGCTCAGGGTGCTGGGTGCTCAGTGCTCGGGGTGCTGGGTGCTCAGTCCTCAGGGTGATGGGTGCTCAGTGCTCAGGGTGCTCGGTGCTCAGTGCTCAGGGTGCTGGGTGCTCAGTACTCAGGGTGCTGGGTGCTCAGTGCTCGGGGTGCTGGGTGCTCAGTACTCAGGGTGCTGGGTGCTCAGTGCTCAGGGTGCTGGGTGCTCAGTGCTCAGGGTGCTCGGTGCTTAGTACTCAGGGAGCTGGGTGCTCAGTACTCAGGGTGCTGGGTGCTCAGTGCTCAGGGTGCTGGGTGCTCAGTGCTCAGGGTGCTGGGTGCTCAGTACTCAGGGTGCTGTGTGCTCAGTTCTCGGGGTGCTGGGTACTCATTACTCAGGGAGCTGGGTGCTCAGTACTCAGGGTGCTGGGTGCTCAGTACTCGGGTGCTGGGTGCTCAGTGCTCAGGGTGCTGGGTGCTCAGTGCTTGGGGTGCTGGGTGCTCAGTGCTCCGTACTCAGGGTGCTGGGGCTCAGTGCTCGGGGTGCTGGGTGCTCAGTGCTTAGTACTCAGGGTGCTGGGTGCTCAGTGCTCAGGGTGCTGGTTGCTCAGTGCTCAGGGTGCTGGGTGCTCAGTGCTCAGGGTGCTGGGTGCTCAGTGCTCAGGGTGCTCGGTGCTCAGTGCTCAGGGTGCTGGGTGCTCAGTACTCAGGGTGCTGGGTGCTCAGTGCTCGGGGAGCTGGGTGCTCAGTACTCAGGGTGCTGGGTGCTCAGTGCTCAGGGTGCTGGGGTGCTCAGTGCTCAGGGTGCTCGGTGCTTAGTACTCGGGGTGCTGGGTGCTCAGTACTCAGGGTTCTGGGTGCTCAGTGCTCAGGGTGCTGGGTGCTCAGTGCTCAGGGTGCTGGGTGCTCAGTACTCAGGGTGCTGGGTGCTCAGTACTCAGGGTGCTGGGTGCTCAGTTCTCAGGGTGCTGGGTGCTCAGTGCTCGGGGTGCTGGGTGCTCAGTGCTCGGGGTGCTCGGTGCTCAGTGCTCGGGGTGCTGGGTGCTCAGTGCTCAGGGTGCTGGGTGCTCAGTACTCGGGGTGCTGGGTGCTCAGTACTCAGGGTGCTGGGTGCTCAGTACCCAGGGTGCTGGGTGATCAGTACTCGGGTGCTGGGTGCTCAGTGCTCAGAGTGTTGGGTGCTCAGTGCTCGGGGTGCTGGGTGCTCAGTGCTCAGTACTCAGGGTGCTGGGTGCTCAGTGCTCTTGGTGCTGGGTGCACAGTGCTCAGTACTCAGGGTGCTGGGTGCTCAGTGCTCAGGGTGCTGGGTGCTCAGTGCTCAGGGTGCTGGGTGCTCAGTGCTCAGGGTGCTGGGTGCTCAGTGCTCAGGGTGCTGAGTACTCAGTGCTCGGGGTGCTGGGTGCTCAGTACTCAGGGTGCTGGGTGCTCAGTACTCAGGGTGCTCAGTGCTCAGTACTCAGGGTGCTCAGTGCTCAGTACTCAGGGTGCTCAGTGCTCAGGGTGCTGGGTGCTCAGTGCTCGGGGTGCTGGGTGCTCAGTCCTCAGGGTGATGGGTGCTCAGTGCTCAGGGTGCTCGGTGCTCAGTGCTCAGGGTGCTGGGTGCTCAGTACTCAGGGTGCTGGGTGCTCAGTGCTCGGGGTGCTGGGTGCTCAGTACTCAGGGTGCTGGGTGCTCAGTGCTCAGGGTGCTGGGTGCTCAGTGCTCAGGGTGCTCGGTGCTTAGTACTCAGGGAGCTGGGTGCTCAGTACTCAGGGTGCTGGGTGCTCAGTGCTCAGGGTGCTGGGTGCTCAGTGCTCAGGGTGCTGGGTGCTCAGTACTCAGGGTGCTGTGTGCTCAGTTCTCGGGGTGCTGGGTACTCATTACTCAGGGAGCTGGGTGCTCAGTACTCAGGGTGCTGGGTGCTCAGTACTCGGGTGCTGGGTGCTCAGTGCTCAGGGTGCTGGGTGCTCAGTGCTTGGGGTGCTGGTTGCTCAGTGCTCAGTACTCAGGGTGCTGGGGCTCAGTGCTCGGGGTGCTGGGTGCTCAGTGCTTAGTACTCAGGGTGCTGGGTGCTCAGTGCTCAGGGTGCTGGTTGCTCAGTGCTCAGGGTGCTGGGTGCTCAGTGCTCAGGGTGCTGGGTGCTCAGTGCTCAGGGTGCTCGGTGCTCAGTGCTCAGGGTGCTGGGTGCTCAGTACTCAGGTTGCTGGGTGCTCAGTGCTCGGGGAGCTGGGTGCTCAGTACTCAGGGTGCTGGGTGCTCAGTGCTCAGGGTGCTGGGTGCTCAGTGCTCAGGGTGCTCGGTGCTTAGTACTCGGGGTGCTGGGTGCTCAGTACTCAGGGTTCTGGGTGCTCAGTGCTCAGGGTGCTGGGTGCTCAGTGCTCAGGGTGCTGGGTGCTCAGTACTCAGGGTGCTGGGTGCTCAGTACTCAGGGTGCTGGGTGCTCAGTTCTCAGGGTGCTGGGTGCTCAGTGCTCGGGGTGCTGGGTGCTCAGTGCTCGGGGTGCTCGGTGCTCAGTACTCAGGGTGCTGGGTGCTCAGTGCTCGGGGTGCTCAGTACTCAGGGTGCTGTGTGTTCAGTGCTCAGGGTGCTGGGTACTCAGTACTCAGGGTGCTCGGTGCTTAGTACTCAGGGTGCTGGGTGCTCAGTACTCCGGGTGCTGGGTGCTCAGTGCTCGGGGTGCTCTGTGCTCAGTGCTCAAGGTGCTGGGTGCTCAGTACTCAGGGTGTTCATTGCTCAGGGTGCTGGGTGCTCAGTTCTCAGGGTGCTGGGTGCTCAGTACTCAGGGTGCTCAGTGCTCAGTACTCAGGGTGCTCAGTGCTCAGTACTAAGGGTGCTCAGTGATCAGGCTGCTGGGTGCTCAGTACTCGGGGTGCTCGGTGCTCAGTCCTCAGGGTGCTGGGTGCTCGGTGCTCAGTACGCTGGGTGCTCAGTGCTCTGTACTCAGGGTGCTGGGTGCTCAGTGCTTAGGGTGCTGGGTGCTCAGTACTCAGGGTGCTGGGTGCTCGGTGCTCAGTACGCTGGGTGCTCAGTACTCAGGGTGCTGGGTGCTCAGTACTCAGGGTGCTGGGTGCTCAGTACTCAGGGTGCTCGGTGCTCAGTACTCAGGGTGCTGGGTGCTCAGTGCTCAGGGTGCTGGGTGCTCAGTACTCAGGGTGCTGGGTGCTCGGTGCTCAGTACGCTGGGTGCTCAGTACTCAGGGTGCTGGGTGCTCAGTACTCAGGGTGCTGGGTGCTCAGTACTCAGGGTGCTCGGTGCTCAGTACTCAGGGTGCTGGGTGCTCAGTGCTCAGGGTGCTGGGTGCTCAGTACTCAGGGTGCTGGGTGCTCAGTGCTCAGGGTGCTCAGTGCTCAGTGCTCGGGGTGCTGGGTGCTCAGTACTCAGGGTGCTCAGTGCTCAGTGCTCTGGGTGGTGGGTGCTCAGTGCTCGGGGTGCTGGGTGCTCATTGCTCAGGGTGCTGGGTGCTCAGTACTCAGGGTGCTCAGTGCTCAGGATGCTGGGTGCTCAGTGCTCGGGGTGCTGGGTACTCAGTGCTCAGTACACAGGGTGCTGGGTGCTCAGTGCTCAGGGTGCTCGGTGCTCAGTGCTCAGTACTCAGTGTGCTGGGTGCTCAGTGCTCGGGGTGCTTGATGCTCAGTACTCAGGGTGCTGGGTGCTCAGTGCTCAGGGTGCTGGGTGCTCAGTGCTCAGGGTGCTGGGTACTCAGTGCTCGGGGTGCTGGGTGCTCAGTACTCAGGGTGCTGGGTGCTCAGTACTCAGGGTGCTGGTTGCTCAGTTCTCAGGGTGCTGGGTGCTCAGTACTCAGGGTGCTGGGTGCTCAGTGCTCGGGGCGCTGGGTGCTCAGTGCTCGGGGTGCTCGGAGCTCAGTACTCAGGGTGCTGGGTGCTCAGTGCTCAGGGTGCTGGGTGCTCAGTGCTCAGGGTGCTGGTTGCTCAGTGCTCAGGGTGCTGGGTGCTCAGTACTCAGGGTGCTGGGTGCTCAGTGCTCGGGGCGCTGGGTGCTCAGTGCTCGGGGTGCTCAGAGCTCAGTACTCAGGGTGCTGGGTGCTCAGTGCTCGGGGTGCTGGGTGCTGAGTACTCAGGGTGCTGGGTGCTCAGTGCTCGGGGTGCTCGGTGCTCAGTACGTTGGGTGCTCACTACTCAGGGTGCTGGGTGCTCAGTGCTCAGGGTGCTGGGTGCTCAGTGCTCAGGGTGCTGGGTGCTCAGTGCTCAGGGTGCTGGGTGCTCAGTACTCAGGGTGCTGGGTTCGCAGTGCTCGGTGTGCTGGGTGCTCAGTGCTCAGGGTGATGGGTGCTCAGTGCTCAGGGTGCTGGGTGCTCAGTGCTCGGGGCGCTGGGTGCTCAGTGCTCGGGGTGCTCGGAGCTCAGTACTCAGTGTTTTGGGTGCTCAGTGCTGGGGGTGCTCGGTGCTCAGTACTCAGGGTGCTGGGTGCTCAGTGCTCGGGGTGCTCGGTGCTCAGTACGTTGGGTGCTCACTACTCAGGGTGCTGGGTGCTCAGTGCTCAGGGTGCTGGGTGATCAGTACTCGGGTGCAGGGTGCTCAGTGCTCAGAGTGCTGGGTGCTCAGTACTCAGGGTGCTGGGTGATCAGTACTCGGGTGCTGGGTGCTCAGTGCTCAGAGTGTTGGGTGCTCAGTGCTCGGGGTGCTGGGTGCTCAGTGCTCAGTACTCAGGGTGCTGGGTGCTCAGTGCTCAGGGTGCTGGGTGCTCAGTGCTCAGGGTGCTGGGTGCTCAGTGCTCAGGGTGCTGGGTGCTCAGTGCTCAGGGTGCTGAGTACTCAGTGCTCGGGGTGCTGGGTGCTCAGTACTCAGGGTGCTGGGTGCTCAGTACTCAGGGTGCTCAGTGCTCAGTACTCAGGGTGCTCAGTGCTCAGTACTCAGGGTGCTCAGTGCTCAGGGTGCTGGGTGCTCAGTGCTCGGGGTGCTGGGTGCTCAGTCCTCAGGGTGATGGGTGCTCAGTGCTCAGGGTGCTCGGTGCTCAGTGCTCAGGGTGCTGGGTGCTCAGTACTCAGGGTGCTGGGTGCTCAGTGCTCGGGGTGCTGGGTGCTCAGTACTCAGGGTGCTGGGTGCTCAGTGCTCAGGGTGCTGGGTGCTCAGTGCTCAGGGTGCTCGGTGCTTAGTACTCAGGGAGCTGGGTGCTCAGTACTCAGGGTGCTGGGTGCTCAGTGCTCAGGGTGCTGGGTGCTCAGTGCTCAGGGTGCTGGGTGCTCAGTACTCAGGGTGCTGTGTGCTCAGTTCTCGGGGTGCTGGGTACTCATTACTCAGGGAGCTGGGTGCTCAGTACTCAGGGTGCTGGGTGCTCAGTACTCGGGTGCTGGGTGCTCAGTGCTCAGGGTGCTGGGTGCTCAGTGCTTGGGGTGCTGGGTGCTCAGTGCTCAGTACTCAGGGTGCTGGGGCTCAGTGCTCGGGGTGCTGGGTGCTCAGTGCTTAGTACTCAGGGTGCTGGGTGCTCAGTGCTCAGGGTGCTGGTTGCTAAGTGCTCAGGGTGCTGGGTGCTCAGTGCTCAGGGTGCTGGGTGCTCAGTGCTCAGGGTGCTCGGTGCTCAGTGCTCAGGGTGCTGGGTGCTCAGTACTCAGGGTGCTGGGTGCTCAGTGCTCGGGGAGCTGGGTGCTCAGTACTCAGGGTGCTGGGTGCTCAGTGCTCAGGGTGCTGGGTGCTCAGTGCTCAGGGTGCTCGGTGCTTAGTACTCGGGGTGCTGGGTGCTCAGTACTCAGGGTTCTGGGTGCTCAGTGCTCAGGGTGCTGGGTGCTCAGTGCTCAGGGTGCTGGGTGCTCAGTACTCAGGGTGCTGGGTGCTCAGTACTCAGGGTGCTGGGTGCTCAGTTCTCAGGGTGCTGGGTCCTCAGTGCTCGGGGTGCTGGGTGCTCAGTGCTCGGGGTGCTCGGTGCTCAGTACTCAGGGTGCTGGGTGCTCAGTGCTCGGGGTGCTCAGTACTCAGGGTGCTGTGTGTTCAGTGCTCAGGGTGCTGGGTACTCAGTACTCAGTGTGCTCGGTGCTTAGTACTCAGGGTGCTGGGTGCTCAGTACTCCGGGTGCTGGGTGCTCAGTGCTCGGGGTGCTCTGTGCTCAGTGCTCAAGGTGCTGGGTGCTCAGTACTCAGGGTGATCATTGCTCAGGGTGCTGGGTGCTCAGTTCTCAGGGTGCTGGGTGCTCAGTACTCAGGGTGCTCAGTGCTCAGTACTCAGGGTGCTCAGTGCTCAGTACTAAGGGTGCTCAGTGATCAGGCTGCTGGGTGCTCAGTACTCGGGGTGCTCGGTGCACAGTCCTCAGGGTGCTGGGTGCTCGGTGCTCAGTACGCTGGGTGCTCAGTGCTCTGTACTCAGGGTGCTGGGTGCTCAGTGCTCAGGGTGCTGGGTGCTCAGTGCTCAGGGTGCTGGGTGCTCAGTGCTCAGGGTGCTGGGTGCTCAGTACTCAGGGTGCTGGGTGCGCAGTGCTCGGGGTGCTGGGTGCTCAGTGCTCAGTACTCAGGGTGCTGGGTGCTCAGTGCTCTGGGTGCTGGGTGCACAGTGCTCAGTACTCAGGGTGCTGGGTGCTCAGTTCTCAGGGTGCTTTGTGCTCAGTGCTCAGGGTGCTGGGTGCTCAGTGCTCAGGGTGCAGGGTGCTCAGTGCTCAGGGTGCTGGGTACTCAGTGCTCGGGGTGCTGGGTGCTCAGTACTCAGGGTGCTGGGTGCTCAGTACTCAGGGTGCTCAGTGCTCAGTTCTCAGGGTGCTGGGTGCTCAGTGCTCGGGGTGCTGGGTGCTCAGTGCTCGGTGTGCTCGGTGCTCAGTACTCAGCGTGCTGGGTGCTCAGTGCTCGGGGTGCTCAGTACTCAGGTTGCTGTGTGTTCAGTGCTCAGGGTGCTGGGTACTCAGTACACAGGGTGCTCGGTGCTTAGTACTCAGGGTGATGGGTGCTCAGTACTCCGGGTGCTGGGTGCTCAGTGCTCGGGGTGCTCTGTGCTCAGTGCTCAAGGTGCTGGGTGCTCAGTACTCAGGGTGATCATTGCTCAGGGTGCTGGGTGCTCAGTTCTCAGGGTGCTTCGTGCCCAGTACTCAGGGTGCTCAGTGCTCAGTACTCAGGGTGCTCAGTGCTCAGTACTAAGGGTGCTCAGTGATCAGGCTGCTGGGTGCTCAGTACTCGGGGTGCTCGGTGCTCAGTCCTCAGGGTGCTGGGTGCTCAGTACTCAGGGAGCTGGGTGCTCAGTACTCCGGGTGCTGGGTGCTCAGTACTCAGGGTGCTGGGTGCTCAGTGCTTGGGGTGCTGGGTGCTCAGTACTCAGGGTGCTCAGTGCTCAGGGTGCTGGGTGCTCAGTGCTTGGGCTGCTGGGTGCTCAGTGCTCAGTACTCAGGGTGCTGGGGGCTCAGTGCTCGGGGTGCTGGGTGCTCAGTGCTCAGTACTCAGGGTGCTGTGTGCTCAGTGCTCAGGGTGCTGGGTGCTCAGTGCTCAGGGTGCTGGGTGCTCAGTGCTCAGGGTGCTGGGTGCTCAGTGCTCAGGGTGCTCGGTGCTCAGTGCTCAGGGTGCTGGGTGCTCAGTACGCTGGGTGCTCAGTACTCAGGGTACTGGGTGCTCAGTACTCTGGGTGCTGGGTGCTCAGTACTCAGGGTGCTGGGTGCTCAGTGCTCAGGGTGCTGGGTGCTCAGTACTCAGGGTGCTGGGTGCTCAGTACTCAGGGTGCTGGGTGCTCAGTTCTCAGGGTGCTGGGTGCTCAGTTCTCAGGGTGCTCTGTGCACAGTGCTCAAGGTGCTGGGTGCTCAGTACTCAGGGTGATCATTGCTCAGGGTGCTGGGTGCTCAGTTCTCAGGGTGCTGGGTGCTCAGTGCTCGGGGTGCTGGGTGTTCAGTGCTCAGTACTCAGGGTGCTGGGTGCTCAGTGCTCTTGGTGCTGGGTGCACAGTGCTCAGTACTCAGGGTGCTGGGTGCTCAGTGCTCAGGGTGTTGGGTGCTCAGTGCTCAGGGTGCTGGGTGCTCAGTGCTCAGGGTGCTGGGTGCTCAGTGCTCAGGGTGCTGGGTACTCAGTGCTCGGGGTGCTGGGTGCTCAGTACTCGGGGTGCTGGGTGCTCAGTACTCAGGGTGCTCAGTGCTCAGTACTCAGGGTGCTCAGTGCTCAGTACTCACTGTGCTCAGTGCTCAGGGTGCTGGGTGCTCAGTGCTCGGGGTGCTGGGTGCTCAGTCCTCAGGGTGCTGGGTGCTGAGTGCTCAGGGTGCTCGGTGCTCAGTGCTCAGGGTGCTGGGTGCTCAGTACTCAGGGTGCTGGGTGCGCAGTGCTCATGGTGCTGGGTGCTCAGTGCTCAGGGTGCTGGGTGCTCAGTGCTCAGGGTGCTGGTTGCTCAGTGCTAAGGGTGCTGGGTGCTCAGTACTCAGGGTGCTGGGTGCTCAGTGCTCGGGGCGCTGGGTGCTCAGTGCTCGGGGTGCTCGGAGCTCAGTACTCAGGGTGCTCAGTGCTCAGTGCTCGGGGTGCTGGGTGCTGAGTACTCAGGGTGCTGGGTGCTCAGTGCTCGGGGTGCTCGGTGCTCAGTACGTTGGGTGCTCACTACTCAGGGTGCTGGGTGCTCAGTGCTCAGGGTGCTGGGTGCTCAGTGCTCAGGGTGCTGGGTGCTCAGTGCTCAGGGTGCTGGGTGCTCAGTACTCAGGGTGCTGGGTGCTCAGTGCTCAGGGTGCTGGGTGCTCAGTGCTCGGGGCGCTGGGTGCTCAGTGCTCGGGGTGCTCGGAGCTCAGTACTCAGTGTGCTGGGTGCTCAGTGCTGGGGGTGCTCGGTGCTCAGTACTCAGGGTGCTGGGTGCTCAGTGCTCGGGGTGCTCGGTGCTCAGTACGTTGGGTGCTCACTACTCAGGGTGCTGGGTGCTCAGTGCTCAGGGTGCTGGGTGCTGAGTGCTCAGGGTGCTGGGTGCTCAGTGCTCAGGGTGCTGGGTGCTCAGTACTCAGGGTGCTGGGTGCACAGTGCTCGTTGTGCTGGGTGCTCAGTGCTCAGGGTGCTGGGTGCTCAGTGCTCAGGGTGCTGGGTGCTCAGTACTCGGGATGCTGGGTGCTCAGTACTCAGGGTGCTGGGTGCTCAGTACTCAGGGTGCTGGGTGATCAGTACTCGGGTGCTGGGTGCTCAGTGCTCAGAGTGCTGGGTGCTCAGTGCTCGGTGTGCTGGGTGCTCAGTGCTCAGTACTCAGGGTGCTGGGTGCTCAGTGCTCGGGGTGCTCGGAGCTCAGTACTCAGGGTGCTCAGTGCTCAGTGCTCGGGGTGCTGGGTGCTGAGTACTCAGGGTGCTGGGTGCTCAGTGCTCGGGGTGCTCGGTGCTCAGTACGTTGGGTGCTCACTACTCAGGGTGCTGGGTGCTCAGTGCTCAGGGTGCTGGGTGCTCAGTGCTCAGGGTGCTGGGTGCTCAGTGCTCAGGGTGCTGGGTGCTCAGTACTCAGGGTGCTGGGTGCTCAGTGCTCAGGGTGCTGGGTGCTCAGTGCTCGGGGCGCTGGGTGCTCAGTGCTCGGGGTGCTCGGAGCTCAGTACTCAGTGTGCTGGGTGCTCAGTGCTGGGGGTGCTCGGTGCTCAGTACTCAGGGTGCTGGGTGCTCAGTGCTCGGGGTGCTCGGTGCTCAGTACGTTGGGTGCTCACTACTCAGGGTGCTGGGTGCTCAGTGCTCAGGGTGCTGGGTGCTGAGTGCTCAGGGTGCTGGGTGCTCAGTGCTCAGGGTGCTGGGTGCTCAGTACTCAGGGTGCTGGGTGCACAGTGCTCGTTGTGCTGGGTGCTCAGTGCTCAGGGTGCTGGGTGCTCAGTGCTCAGGGTGCTGGGTGCTCAGTGCTCAGGGTGCTGGGTGCTCAGTACTCGGGATGCTGGGTGCTCAGTACTCAGGGTGCTGGGTGCTCAGTACTCAGGGTGCTGGGTGATCAGTACTCGGGTGCTGGGTGCTCAGTGCTCAGAGTGCTGGGTGCTCAGTGCTCGGTGTGCTGGGTGCTCAGTGCTCAGTACTCAGGGTGCTGGGTGCTCAGTGCTCTTGGTGCTGGGTGCACAGTGCTCAGTACTCAGGGTGCTGGGTGCTCAGTGCTCAGGGTGCTGGGTGCTCAGTGCTAAGGGTGCTGGGTGCTCAGTGCTCAGGGTGCTGGGTGCTCAGTGCTCAGGGTGCTGGGTACTCAGTGCTCGGGGTGCTGGGTGCTCAGTACTCAGGGTGCTGGGTGCTCAGTACTCAGGGTGCTGGTTGCTCAGTGCTCAGGGTGCTGGGTGCTCAGTACTCAGGGTGCTGGGTGCTCAGTGCTCGGGGCGCTGGGTGCTCAGTGCTCGGGGTGCTCGGAGCTCAGTACTCAGGGTGCTGGGTGCTCAGTGCTCAGGGTGCTGGGTGCTCAGTGCTCAGGGTGCTGGTTGCTCAGTGCTCAGGGTGCTGGGTGCTCAGTACTCAGGGTGCTGGGTGCTCAGTGCTCGGGGCGCTGGGTGCTCAGTGCTCGGGGTGCTCGGAGCTCAGTACTCAGGGTGCTGGGTGCTCAGTGCTCGGGGTGCTGGGTGCTGAGTACTCAGGGTGCTGGGTGCTCAGTGCTCGGGGTGCTCGGTGCTCAGTACGTTGGGTGCTCACTACTCAGGGTGCTGGGTGCTCAGTGCTCAGGGTGCTGGGTGCTCAGTGCTCAGGGTGCTGGGTGCTCAGTGCTCAGGGTGCTGGGTGCTCTGTACTCAGGGTGCTGGGTTCGCAGTGCTCGGTGTGCTGGGTGCTCAGTGCTCAGGGTGATGGGTGCTCAGTGCTCAGTGTGCTGGGTGCTCAGTGCTCGGGGCGCTGGGTGCTCAGTGCTCGGGGTGCTCGGAGCTCAGTACTCAGTGTTCTGGGTGCTCAGTGCTGGGGGTGCTCGGTGCTCAGTACTCAGGGTGCTGGGTGCTCAGTGCTCGGGGTGCTCGGTGCTCAGTACGTTGGGTGCTCACTACTCAGGGTGCTGGGTGCTCAGTGCTCAGGGTGCTGGGTGCTGAGTGCTCAGGGTGCTGGGTGCTCAGTGCTCAGGGTGCTGGGTGCTCAGTACTCAGGGTGCTGGGTGCGCAGTGCTCGGGGTGCTGGGTGCTCAGTGCTCAGGGTGCTGGGTGCTCAGTGCTCAGGGTGCTGGGTGCTCAGTACTCGGGGTGCTGGGTGCTCAGTACTCAGGGTGCTGGGTGCTCAGTACTCAGGGTGCTGGGTGATCAGTACTCGGGTGCTGGGTGCTCAGTGCTCAGAGTGCTGGGTGCTCAGTGCTCGGGGTGCTGGGTGCTCAGTGCTCAGTACTCAGGGTGCTGGGTGCTCAGAGCTCTTGGTGCTGGGTGCACAGTGCTCAGTACTCAGGGTGCTGGGTGCTCAGTGCTCAGGGTGCTGGGTGCTCAGTGCTCAGGGTGCTGGGTGCTCAGTGCTCAGGGTGCTGGGTGCTCAGTGCTCAGGGTGCTGGGTACTCAGTGCTCGGGGTGCTGGGTGCTCAGTACTCAGGGTGCTCAGTTCTCAGTACTCAGGGTGCTCAGTGCTCAGTACTCAGGGTGCTCAGTGCTCAGGGTGCTGGGTGCTCAGTGCTCGGTGTGCTGGGTGCTCAGTCCTCAGGGTGCTGGGTGCTCAGTGCTCAGGGTGCTCGGTGCTCAGTGCTCAGGGTGCTGGGTGCTCAGTACTCAGGGTGCTGGGTGCTTAGTGCTCGGGGTGCTGGGTGCTCAGTACTCAGGGTGCTGGGTGCTCAGTGCTCAGGGTGCTGGGTGCTCAGTGCTCAGGGTGCACGGTGCTTAGTACTCAGGGTGCTGGGTGCTCAGTACTCAGGGTGCTGGGAGCTCAGTGCTCAGGGTGCTGGGTGCTCAGTGCTCAGGGTGCTGGGTGCTCAGTACTCAGGGTGTTGGGTGCTCAGTTCTCGGGGTGCTGGGTGCTCATTACTCACGGAGCTGGGTGCTCAGTACTCAGGATGCTGGGTGCTCAGTACTCGGGTGCTGGGTGCTCAGTGCTCAGGGTGCTGGGTGCTCAGTGCTTGGGGTGCTGGGTGCTCAGTGCTCAGTACTCAGGGTGCTGGGGCTCAGTGCTCGGGGTGCTGGGTGCTCAGTGCTCAGTACTCAGGGTGCTGGGTGCTCAGTGCTCAGGGTGCTGGGTGCTCAGTGCTCAGGGTGCTGGGTGCTCAGTGCTCAGGGTGCTGGGTGCTCATTGCTCAGGGTGCTCGTTGCTCAGTGCTCAGGGTGCTGGGTGCTCAGTACTCAGGGTGCTGGGTGCTCAGTGCTCGGGGTGCTGGGTGCTCAGTACTCAGGGTGCTGGGTGCTCAGTGCTCAGGGTGCTGGGTGCTCAGTGCTCAGGGTGCTCGGTGCTTAGTACTCGGGGTGCTGGGTGCTCAGTACTCAGGGTTCTGGGTGCTCAGTGCTCAGGGTGCTGGGTGCTCAGTGCTCAGGGTGCTGGGTGCTCAGTACTCAGGGTGCTGGGTGCTCAGTACTCAGGGTGCTGGGTGCTCAGTTCTCAGGGTGCTGGGTGCTCAGTGCTCGGGGTGCTGGGTGCTCAGTGCTCGGGGTGCTCGGTGCTCAGTACTCAGGGTGCTGGGTGCTCAGTGCTCGGGGTGCTCAGTACTCAGGGTGCTGTTTGTTCAGTGCTCAGGGTGCTGGGTGCTCAGTTCTCAGGGTGCTGGGTGCTCAGTGCTCGGGGTGCTGGGTGCTCAGTGCTCGGGGTGCTCGGTGCTCAGTACTCAGGGTGCTGGGTGCTTAGTGCTCGGGGTGCTGGGTGCTCAGTACTCAGGGTGCTCAGTGCTCAGTACTCATGGTGCTCAGTGCTCAGTACTAAGGGTGCTCAGTGATCAGGCTGCTGGGTGCTCAGTACTCGCGGTGCTCGGTGCTCAGTCCTCAGGGTGCTGGGTGCTCAGTGCTCAGGGTGCTGGGTGCTCAGTGCTCAGGGTGCTGGTTGCTCAGTGCTCAGGGTGCTGGGTGCTCAGTACTCAGGGTGCTCGGTGCTCGGGGTGCTGGGTGCTCAGTGCTCAGTAATCAGGGTGCTGGGTGCTCAGTGCTCAGGGTGCTGGGTGCTCAGTACTCAGGGTGCTGGGTGCTCGGTGCTCAGTACGCTGGGTGCTCAGTACTCAGGGTGCTGGGTGCTCAGTACTCAGGGTGCTGGGTGCTCAGTACTCAGGGTGCTCGGTGCTCAGTACTCAGGGTGCTGGGTGCTCATTGCTCAGGGTGCTGGGTACTCAGTACTCAGGGTGCTGGGTGCTCAGTGCTCGGCGTGCTCGGTGCTCAGTACGCTGGGTGCTCAGTACTCAGGGTACTGGGTGCTCAGTACTCAGGGTGCTGGGTGCTCAGTACTCAGGGTGCTGGGTGCTTAGTGCTCAGTGCTCGGGGTGCTGGGTGCTCAGTACTCAGGGTGCTCAGTGCTCAGTGCTCTGGGTGCTGGGTGCTCAGTGCTCGGGGTGCTGGGTGCTCATTGCTCAGGGTGCTGGGTGCTCAGTACTCAGGGTGCTCAGTGCTCAGGATGCTGGGTGCTCAGTGCTCGGGGTGCTGGGTACTCAGTGCTCAGTACACACGGTGCTGGGTGGCCAGTGCTCAGAGTGCTCGGTGCTCAGTGCTCAGTACTCAGGGTGCTGGGTGCTCAGTGCTCGGGGTGCTTGATGCTCAGTACTCAGGGTGCTGGGTGCTCAGTGCTCAGGGTGCTGGGTGCTCAGTACTCAGGGTGCTGGGTGCTCAGTACTCAGTATGCTGGGTGCTCAGTGCTCGGGGTGCTCAGTACTCAGGGTGCTGTGTGTTCAGTGCTCAGGGTACTGGGTGCTCAGTACTCAGGGTGCTCAGTGCTTGGGGTGCTGGGTGCGCAGTACTCAGGGTGTTGGGTGCTCAGTACTCAGGGTGCTCAGTGCTTGGGGTGCTGGGTGCTCAGTACTCAGGGTGCTCAGTGCTTGGGGTGTTGGGTGCTCAGTACTCAGGGTGCTGGGTGCTCAGTGCTCAGGGTGCTGGGTGCTCAGTACTCAGGGTGCTGGGTGCTCATTACTCAGGGTGCTAGGTGCTCAGTGCTCGGGGTGCTGGGTGCTCAGTGCTCGGGGTGCTGGGTGCTCAGTGCTCAGGGTGCTGGGTGCTCAGTGCTCAGGTTTCTGGGTGCTCTGTGCTCGTGGCGCTGGGTGCTCAGTGCTCGGGGTGCTCGGAGCTCAGTACTCAGGGTGCTGGGAGCTCAGTGCTCGGGGTGCTGGGTGCTGAGTACTCAGGGTGCTGGGTGCTCAGTGCTCGGGGTGCTCGGTGCTCAGTACGTTTGGTGCTCACTACTCAGGGTGCTGGGTGCTCAGTGCTCAGGGTGCTGGGTGCTCAGTGCTCAGGGTGCTGGGTGCTCAGTGCTCAGGGTGCTGGGTGCTCAGTACTCAGGGTGCTGGGTGCGCAGTGCTCGGGGTGCTGGGTGCTCATTGCTCAGTGTCCTGGGTGCTCAATGCTCAGGGTGCTGGGTGCTCAGTGCTCGGGGCGCTGGGTGCTCAGTGCTCGGGGTGCTCGGAGCTCAGTACTCAGTGTGCTGGGTGCTCAGTGCTCGGGGTGCTCGGTGCTCAGTACTCAGGGTGCTGGGTGCTCAGTGCTCGGGGTGCTCGGTGCTCAGTACGTTGGGTGCTCACTACTCAGGGTGCTGGGTGCTCAGTGCTCAGCGTGCTGGGTGCTGAGTGCTCAGGGTGCTGGGTGCTCAGTGCTCAGGGTGCTGGGTGCTCAGTACTCAGGGTGCTGGGTTCGCAGTGCTCGGGGTGCTGGGTGCTCAGTGCTCAGGGTGCTGGGTGCTCAGTGCTCAGGGTGCTGGGTGCTCAGTACTCGGGGTGCTGGGTGCTCAGTACTCAGGGTGCTGGGTGCTCAGTACTCAGGGTGCTGGGTGATCAGTACTCGGGTGCTGGGTGCTCAGTGCTCAGAGTGCTGGGTGCTCAGTGCTCGGGGTGCTGGGTGCTCAGTGCTCAGTACTCAGGGTGCTGGGTGCTCAGTGCTCTGGGTGCTGGGTGCACAGTGCTCAGTATTCAGGGTGCTGGGTGCTCATTGCTCAGGGTGCTTTGTGCTCAGTGCTCAGGGTGCTGGGTGCTCAGTGCTCAGTACTCAGGGTGCTCAGTGCTCAGGGTGCTGGGTGCTCAGTGCTCGGGGTGCTGGGTGCTCAGTCCTCAGGGTGCTGGGTGCTCAGTGCTCAGGGTGCTCGGTGCTCAGTGCTCAGGGTGCTGGGTGCTCAGTACTCAGGGTGCTGGGTGCTCAGTGCTCAGGGTGCTGGGTGCTCAGTACTCAGGGTGCTGGGTGCTCAGTACTCAGTATGCTGGGTGCTCAGTGCTCGGGGTGCTCAGTACTCAGGGTGCTGTGTGTTCAGTGCTCAGGGTACTGGGTGCTCAGTACTCAGGGTGCTCAGTGCTTGGGGTGCTGGGTGCGCAGTACTCAGGGTGTTGGGTGCTCAGTACTCAGGGTGCTCAGTGCTTGGGGTGCTGGGTGCTCAGTACTCAGGGTGCTCAGTGCTTGGGGTGTTGGGTGCTCAGTACTCAGGGTGCTGGGTGCTCAGTGCTCAGGGTGCTGGGTGCTCAGTACTCAGGGTGCTGGGTGCTCATTACTCAGGGTGCTAGGTGCTCAGTGCTCGGGGTGCTGGGTGCTCAGTGCTCGGGGTGCTGGGTGCTCAGTGCTCAGGGTGCTGGGTGCTCAGTGCTCAGGTTTCTGGGTGCTCTGTGCTCGTGGCGCTGGGTGCTCAGTGCTCGGGGTGCTCGGAGCTCAGTACTCAGGGTGCTGGGAGCTCAGTGCTCGGGGTGCTGGGTGCTGAGTACTCAGGGTGCTGGGTGCTCAGTGCTCGGGGTGCTCGGTGCTCAGTACGTTTGGTGCTCACTACTCAGGGTGCTGGGTGCTCAGTGCTCAGGGTGCTGGGTGCTCAGTGCTCAGGGTGCTGGGTGCTCAGTGCTCAGGGTGCTGGGTGCTCAGTACTCAGGGTGCTGGGTGCGCAGTGCTCGGGGTGCTGGGTGCTCATTGCTCAGTGTCCTGGGTGCTCAATGCTCAGGGTGCTGGGTGCTCAGTGCTCGGGGCGCTGGGTGCTCAGTGCTCGGGGTGCTCGGAGCTCAGTACTCAGTGTGCTGGGTGCTCAGTGCTCGGGGTGCTCGGTGCTCAGTACTCAGGGTGCTGGGTGCTCAGTGCTCGGGGTGCTCGGTGCTCAGTACGTTGGGTGCTCACTACTCAGGGTGCTGGGTGCTCAGTGCTCAGCGTGCTGGGTGCTGAGTGCTCAGGGTGCTGGGTGCTCAGTGCTCAGGGTGCTGGGTGCTCAGTACTCAGGGTGCTGGGTTCGCAGTGCTCGGGGTGCTGGGTGCTCAGTGCTCAGGGTGCTGGGTGCTCAGTGCTCAGGGTGCTGGGTGCTCAGTACTCGGGGTGCTGGGTGCTCAGTACTCAGGGTGCTGGGTGCTCAGTACTCAGGGTGCTGGGTGATCAGTACTCGGGTGCTGGGTGCTCAGTGCTCAGAGTGCTGGGTGCTCAGTGCTCGGGGTGCTGGGTGCTCAGTGCTCAGTACTCAGGGTGCTGGGTGCTCAGTGCTCTGGGTGCTGGGTGCACAGTGCTCAGTATTCAGGGTGCTGGGTGCTCATTGCTCAGGGTGCTTTGTGCTCAGTGCTCAGGGTGCTGGGTGCTCAGTGCTCAGTACTCAGGGTGCTCAGTGCTCAGGGTGCTGGGTGCTCAGTGCTCGGGGTGCTGGGTGCTCAGTCCTCAGGGTGCTGGGTGCTCAGTGCTCAGGGTGCTCGGTGCTCAGTGCTCAGGGTGCTGGGTGCTCAGTACTCAGGGTGCTGGGTGCTCAGTGCTCAGGGTGCTGGGTGCTCAGTACTCAGGGTGCTGGGTGCTCAGTGCTCAGGGTGCTGGGTGCTCAGTGCTCAGGGTGCTCGGTGCTTAGTACTGAGGGTGCTGGGTACTCAGTACTGAGGGTGCTGGGTGCTCAGTGCTCAGGTTGCTCCGTGCTCAGTGCTCAGGGTGCTGGGTGCTCAGTACTCAGGGTGCTGGGTGCTCAGTTCTCGGGGTGCTGGGTGCTCAGTGCTCAGGGTGCTGGGTGCTCAGTACTCAGGGTGCTGGGTGCTCAGTACTCAGGGTGCTGGGTGCTCAGTGCTCAGGTTGCTGGGTGCTCAGTGCTCAGGGTGCTGGGTGCTCAGTACTCAGGGTGCTGGGTGCTCAGTGCTCAGGTTGCTGGGTGCGCAGTGCTCAGGGTGCTGGGTGCTCAGTACTCAGGGTGCTGGGTGCTCAGTACTCAGGGTGCTGGGTGCTCAGTGCTCAGGGTGCTGGGTGCTCAGTGCTTGGGGTGCTGGGTGCTCAGTGCTCAGTACTCAGGGTGCTGGGGGCTCAGTGCTCGGGGTGCTGGGTGCTCAGTGCTCAGTACTCAGGGTGCTGGGTGCTCAGTGCTCAGGGTGCTGGGTGCTCAGTACTCAGGGTGCTGGGTGCTCAGTGCTCGGGGTGCTCGGTGCTCAGTACGCTGGGTGCTCAGTACTCAGGGTGCTGGGTGCTCAGTATTCAGGGTGCTGTGTGCTCAGTACTCAGGGTGCTGGGTGCTTAGTACTCAGGGTGCTGGGTGCTTAGTACTCAGGGTGCTGGCTGCTCAGTGCTCGGGGCGCTGGGTGCTCAGTGCTCGGGGTGCTCAGAGCTCAGTACTCAGGGTGCTCAGTGCTCAGTGCTCTGGGTGCTGGGTGCTCTGTGCTCGGGGAGCTGGGTGCTCATTGCTGAGGGTGCTGGGTACTCAGTACTCAGCGTGCTCAGTGCTCAGTGCTCAGGGTGCTGGGTGCTCAGTGCTCGGGGTGCTGGGTGCTCAGTGCTCAGGGTGCTGGGTGCTCAGTGCTCGGGGTTCTGGGTGCTCAGTGCTCGGGGCGCTGGGTGCTCAGTGCTCGGGGTGCTCAGAGCTCAGTACTCAGTGTGCTGGGTGCTCAGTGCTCGGGGTGCTCGGTGCTCAGTACTCAGGGTGCTCAGTGCTCAGTACTCAGGGTGCTCAGTGCTCAGGGTGCTGGGTGCTCAGTGCTCGGGGTGCTGGGTGCTCAGTCCTCAGGGTGCTGGGTGCTCAGTGCTCAGGGTGCTCGGTGCTCAGTGCTCAGGGTGCTGGGTGCTCAGTACTCAGGGTGCTGGGTGCTCAGTGCTCGGGGTGCTGGGTGCTCAGTACTCAGGGTGCTGGGTGCTCAGTGCTCAGGGTGCTGGGTGCTCAGTGCTCAGGGTGCTCGGTGCTTAGTACTCAGGGTGCTGGTTGCTCAGTACTCAGGGTGCTGGGTGCTCAGTGCTCAGGGTGCTGTGTGCTCAGTGCTCAGGGTGCTGGGTGCTCAGTACTCAGGGTGCTGTGTGCTCAGTTCTCGGGGTGCTGGGTGCTCAGTACTCAGGGAGCTGGGTGCTCAGTACTCAGGGTGCTGGGTGCTCAGTACTCGGGTGCTGGGTGCTCAGTGCTCAGGGTGCTGGGTGCTCAGTGCTCGGGGTGCTGGGTGCTCAGTGCTCAGTACTCAGGGTGCTTGGGGCTCAGTGCTCGGGGCGCTGGGTGCTCAGTGCTCAGTACTCAGGGTGCTGGGTGCTCAGTGCTCAGGGTGCTGGGTGCTCAGTGCTCAGGGTGCTGGGTGCTCAGTGCTCAGGGTGCTGGGTGCTCAGTACTCAGGTTGCTCGGTGCGTAGTACTCAGGGTGCTGGGTGCTCAGTACTCCGGGTGCTGGGTGCTCAGTGCTCAGTACTCAGGGTGCTGGGTGCTCAGTACTCAGGGTGCTGGGTGCTCAGTGCTCGGGGTGCTGGGTGCTCAGTGCTCAGGGTGCTCGGTGCTCAGTACTCAGGGTGCTGGGTGCTCAGTGCTCTGGGTGCTCAGTACTCAGGGTGCTGTGTGTTCAGTGCTCAGGGTGCTGGGTGCTCAGTACTCAGGGTGCTCGGTGCTTAGTACTCAGGGTGCTGGGTGCTCACTACTCCGGGTGCTGGGTGCTCAGTGCTCGGGGTGCTCGGTGCTCAGTGCTCAAGGTGCTGGTTGCTCAGTACTCAGGGTGATCATTGCTCAGGGTGCTGGGTGCTCAGTACTCAGGGTGCTGGGTGCTCAGTACTCAGGGTGCTCAGTGCTCAGTACTCAGGGTGCTCAGTGCTCAGTACTAAGGGTGCTCAGTGCTCAGGGTGCTGGGTGATCAGTGTTCGGGGTGCTCGGTGCTCAGTACTCAGGTTGCTCAGTGCTTGGGGTGCTGGGTGCTCAGTACTCAGGGTGCTGGGTGCTCAGTACTCAGGGTGCTCAGTGCTTGGGGTGCTGGGTGCTCAGTACTCAGGGTGCTCATTGCTTGGGGTGTTGGGTGCTCAGTACTCAGGGTGCTGGGTGCTCAGTGCTCAGGGTGCTGGGTGCTCAGTACTCAGGGTGCTGGGTGCTCAGTGCTCAGGGTTCTGGGTGCTCAGTGCTCGGGGCGCTGGGTGCTCAGTGCTCGGGGTGCTTGGAGCTCAGTACTCAGGGTGCTGGGTGCTCAGTGCTCGGGGTGCTCGGTGCTCAGTACGTTGGGTGCTCACTACGCACCGTGCTGGGTGCTCAGTGCTCAGGGTGCTGGGTGCTCAGTGCTCAGGGTGCTGGGTGCTCAGTGCTCAGGGTGCTGGGTGCTCAGTACTCAGGGTGCTGGGTGCGCAGTGCTCGGGGTGCTGGGTGCTCAGTGCTCAGGGTGCTGGGTGCTCAGAGCTCAGGGTGCTGGGTGCTCAGTACTCGGGGTGCTGGGTGCTCAGAACTCAGGGTGCTGGCTGCTCAGTACTCAGGGTGCTGGGTGATCAGTACTCGGGTGCTGGGTGCTCAGTGCTCGGGGTGCTGGGTGCTCAGTACTCAGGGTGCTGGGTGCTCAGTGCTCGGGGTGCTGGGTGCACAGTGCTCAGTACTCAGGGTGCTGGGTGCTCAGTGCTCAGGGTGCTGGGTACTCAGTGCTCAGGGTGCTGGGTGCTCAGTACTCAGGGTGCTGGGTGCTCAGTACTCAGGGTGCTCAGTGCTCAGTACTCAGGGTGCTCAGTGCTCAGTACTCAGGGTGCTCAGTGCTCAGGGTGCAGGGTGCTCCGTGCTCAGGGTGCTGGGTGCTCAGTGCTCAGGGTGCTGGGTGCTCAGTACTCAGGGTGCTGGGTGCGCAGTGCTCGGGGTGCTGGGTGCTCAGTGCTCAGGGTGCTGGGTGCTCAGTGCTCAGGGTGCTGGGTGCTCAGTACTCGGGGTGCTGGGTGCTTAGTACTCAGGGTGCTGGGTGCTCAGTACTCAGGGTGCTGGGTGATCAGTACTCGGGTGCTGGGTGCTCAGTGCTCGGGGTGCTGGGTGCTCAGTGCTCAGTGCTCGGGGCGCTGGGTGCTCAGTGCTCGGTGTGCTCGGAGCTCAGTACTCAGGGTGCTGGGTGCTCAGTGCTCGGGGTGCTCGGTGCTCAGTACGTTGGGTGCTCACTACTCACCGTGCTGGGTGCTCAGTGCTCAGGGTGCTGGGTGCTCAGTGCTCAGGGTGCTGGGTGCTCAGTACTCAGGGTGCTGGGTGCTCAGTACTCAGGGTGCTGGGTGATCAGTACTCGGGTGCTGGGTGCTCAGTGCTCAGAGTGCTGGGTGCTCAGTGCTCGGGGTGCTGGGTGCTCAGTGCTCAGGGTGCTGGGTGCTCAGTACTCGGGGTGCTGGGTGCTCAGTACTCAGGGTGCTGGGTTCTCAGTGCTCGGGGTGCTCGGTGCTCAGTGCTCAGGGTGCTGGGTGCCCAGTACTCAGGGTGCTGGGTTCTCAGTGCTCGGGGTGCTCGGTGCTCAGTACGATGGGTGCTCACTACTCACCGTGCTGGGTGCTCAGTGCTCAGGGTGCAGGGTGCTCCGTGCTCAGGGTGCTGGGTGCTCAGTGCTCAGGGTGCTGGGTGCTCAGTACTCAGGGTGCTGGGTGCGCAGTGCTCGGGGTGCTGGGTGCTCAGTGCTCAGGGTGCTGGGTGCTCAGTGCTCAGGGTGCTGGGTGCTCAGTACTCGGGGTGCTGGGTGCTTAGTACTCAGGGAGCTGGGTGCTCAGTACTCAGGGTGCTGGGTGATCAGTACTCGGGTGCTGGGTGCTCAGTGCTCGGGGTGCTGGGTGCTCAGTGCTCAGTGCTCGGGGCGCTGGGTGCTCAGTGCTCGGTGTGCTCGGAGCTCAGTACTCAGGGTGCTGGGTGCTCAGGGCTCGGGGTGCTCGGTGCTCAGTACGTTGGGTGCTCACTACTCACCGTGCTGGGTTCTCAGTGCTCAGGGTGCTGGGTGCTCAGTGCTCAGGGTGCTGGGTGCTCAGTACTCAGGGTGCTGGGTGCTCAGTACTCAGGGTGCTGGGTGATCAGTACTCTGGTGCTGGGTGCTCAGTGCTCAGAGTGCTGGGTGCTCAGTGCTCGGGGTGCTGGGTGCTCAGTGCTCAGGGTGCTGGGTGCTCAGTACTCGGGGTGCTGGGTGCTCAGTACTCAGGGTGCTGGGTGCTCAGTACTCAGGGTGCTGGGTGATCAGTACTCGGGTGCTGGGTGCTCAGTGCTCAGAGTGCTGGGTGCTCAGTGCTCGGGGTGCTGGGTGCTCAGTGCTCAGTACTCAGGGTGCTGGGTGCTCAGTGCTCTGGGTGCTGGGTTCACAGTGCTCAGTACTCAGGGTGCTGGGTGCTCAGTGCTCAGGGTGCTTTGTGCTCAGTGCTCAGGGTGCTGGGTGCTCAGTGCTCAGTACTCAGGGTGCTCGGTGCTCAGGGTGCTGGGTGCTCAGTGCTCGGGGTGCTGGGTGCTCAGTCCTCAGGGTGCTGGGTGCTCAGTGCTCAGGGTGCTCGGTGCTCAGTGCTCAGGGTGCTGGGTGCTCAGTACTCAGGGTGCTGGGTGCTCAGTGCTCAGGGTGCTGGGTGCTCAGTACTCAGGGTGCTGGGTGCTCAGTGCTCAGGGTGCTGGGTGCTCAGTGCTCAGGGTGCTCGGTGCTTAGTACTCAGGGTGCTGGGAGCTCAGTACTCAGGGTGCTGGGTGCTCAGTGCTCAGGGTGCTGGGTGCTCAGTGCTCAGGGTGCTGTGTGCTCAGTACTCAGGGTGCTGGGTGCTCAGTTCTCGGGGTGCTGGGTGCTCAGTACTCAGGGAGCTGGGTGGTCAGTACTCAGGGTGCTGGGTGCTCAGTACTCGGGTGCTGGGTGCTCAGTGCTCAGGGTGCTGGGTGCTCAGTGCTTGGGGTGCTGGGTGCTCAGTGCTCAGTACTCAGGGTGCTGGGGGCACAGTGCTCGGGGTGCTGGGTGCTCAGTGCTCAGTACTCAGGGTGCTGGGTGCTCAGTCCTCAGGGTGCTGGGTGTTCAGTACTCAGGGTGCTGGGTGCTCAGTGCTCGGGGTGCTCGGTGCTCAGTACGCTGGGTGCTCAGTACTCAGGGTGCTGGGTGCTCAGTACTCAGGGTGCTGTGTGCTCAGTACTCAGGGTGCTGGGTGCTTAGTACTCAGGGTGCTGGGTGCTTAGTACTCAGGGTGCTGGCTGCTCAGTGCTCGGGGCGCTGGGTGCTCAGTGCTCGGGGTGCTCGGAGCTCAGTACTCAGGGTGCTCAGTGCTCAGTGCTCTGGGTGCTGGGTGCTCTGTGCTCGGGGAGCTGGGTGCTCATTGCTCAGGGTGCTGGGTGCTCAGTACTCATCGTGCTCAGTGCTCAGTGCTCGGGGTGCTGGGTGCTCAATGCTCGGGGTGCTGGGTTCTCAGTGCTCAGGGTGCTGGGTGCTCAGTGCTCAGGGTTCTGGGTGCTCAGTGCTCGGGGCGCTGGGTGCTCAGTGCTCGGGGTGCTCGGAGCTCAGTACTCAGTGTGCTGGGTGCTCAGTGCTCGGGGTGCTCGGTGCTCAGTACTCAGGGTGCTGTGTGCTCAGTACTCAGGGTGCTGGGTGCTCAGTACTCAGGGTGCTGGGTGCTCAGTACTCAGGGTGCTGGGTGATCAGTACTCGGGTGCTGGGTGCTCAGTGCTCAGAGTGCTGGGTGCTCAGTGCTCGCTGTGCTGGGTGCTCAGTGCTCAGTACTCAGGGTGCTGGGTGCTCAGTGCTCTTGGTGCTGGGTGCACAGTGCTCAGTACTCAGGGTGCTGGGTGCTCAGTGCTCAGGGTGCTGGGTGCTCAGTGCTCAGAGTGATGGGTGCTCAGTGCTCAGGGTGCTGGGTACTCAGTGCTCGGGGTGCTGGGTGATCAGTACTCAGGGTGCTGGGTGCTCAGTACTCAGGGTGCTCAGTGCTCAGAACTCAGGGTGCTCAGTGCTCAGTACTCAGGGTGCTCAGTGCTCAGGGTGCTGGGTGCTCAGTGCTCGGGGTGCTGGGTGCTCAGTCCTCAGGGTGCTGGGTGCTCAGTGCTCAGGGTGCTCGGTGCTCAGTGCTCAGGGTGCTGGGTGCTCAGTACTCAGGGTGCTGGGTGCTCAGTGCTCGGGGTGCTGGGTGCTCAGTACTCAGGGTGCTGGGTGCTCAGTGCTCAGGGTGCTGGGTGCTCAGTGCTCAGGGTGCTCGGTGCTTAGTACTCAGGGTGCTGGGTGCTCAGTACTCAGGGTGCTGGGTGCTCAGTGCTCAGGGTGCTGGGTGCTCAGTGCTCAGGGTGCTGGGTGCTCAGTACTCAGGGTGCTGTGTGCTCAGTTCTCGGGGTGCTGGGTGCTCAGTACTCAGGGAGCTGGGTGCTCAGTACTCAGGGTGCTGGGTGCTCAGTACTCGGGTGCTGGGTGCTCAGTGCTCAGGGTGCTGGGTGCTCAGTGCTCGGGGTGCTGGGTGCTCAGTGCTCAGTACTCAGGGTGCTGGGGGCTCAGTGCTCGGGGCGCTGGGTGCTCAGTGCTCAGTACTCAGGTTGCTGGGTGCTCAGTGCTCAGGGTGCTGAATGCTCAGTGCTCAGGGTGCTGGGTGCTCAGTGCTCAGGGTGCTGGGTGCTCAGTACTCAGGGTGCTCGGTGCTTAGTACTCAGGGTGCTGGGTGCTCAGTACTCCGGGTGCTGGGTGCTCAGTGCTCAGTACTCAGGGTGCTGGGTGCTCAGTACTCAGGGTGCTGGGTGCTCAGTGCTCGGGGTGCTGGGTGCTCAGTGCTCAGGGTGCTCGGTGCTCAGTACTCAGGGTGCTGGGTGCTCAGTGCTCGGGGTGCTCAGTACTCAGGGTGCTGTGTGTTCAGTGCTCAGGGTGCTGGGTGCTCAGTACTCAGGGTGCTCGGTGCTTAGTACTCAGGGTGCTGGGTGCTCACTACTCCGGGTGCTGGGTGCTCAGTGCTCGGGGTGCTCGGTGCTCAGTGCTCAAGGTGCTGGGTGCTCAGTACTCAGGGTGATCATTGCTCAGGGTGCTGGGTGCTCAGTACTCAGGGTGCTGGGTGCTCAGTACTCAGGGTGCTCAGTGCTCAGTAGTCAGGGTGCTCAGTGCTCAGTACTAAGGGTGCTCAGTGCTCAGGGTGCTGGGTGCTCAGTGTTCGGGGTGCTCGGTGCTCAGTACTCAGGTTGCTCAGTGCTTGGGGTGCTGGGTGCTCAGTACTCAGGGTGCTGGGTGCTCAGTACTCAGGGTGCTCAGTGCTTGGGGTGCTGGGTGCTCAGTACTCAGGGTGCTCATTGCTTGGGGTGTTGGGTGCTCAGTACTCAGGGTGCTGGGTGCTCAGTGCTCAGGGTGCTGGGTGCTCAGTACTCAGGGTGCTGGGTGCTCAGTACTCAGGGTGCTGGGTGCTCTGTGCTCGTGGTGCTGGGTGATCAGTGCTCAGGGTTCTGGGTGCTCAGTGCTCGGGGCGCTGGGTGCTCAGTGCTCGGGGTGCTCTGAGCTCAGTACTCAGGGTGCTGGGTGCTCAGTGCTCGGGGTGCTCGGTGCTCAGTACGTTGGGTGCTCACTACTCACCGTGCTGGGTGCTCAGTGCTCAGGGTGCTGGGTGCTCAGTGCTCAGGGTGCTGGGTGCTCAGTGCTCAGGGTGCTGGGTGCTCAGTACTCAGGGTGCTGGGTGCGCAGTGCTCGGGGTGCTGGGTGCTCAGTGCTCAGGGTGCTGGGTGCTCAGTGCTCAGGGTGCTGGGTGCTCAGTATTCGGTGTGCTGGGTGCTCAGTACTCAGGGTGCTAGGTGCTCAGTACTCAGGGTGCTGGGTGATCAGTACTCGGGTGCTGGGTGCTCAGTGCTCGGGGTGCTGGGTGCTCAGTGCTCAGTACTCAGGGTGCTGGGTGCTCAGTGCTCGGGGTGCTGGGTGCACAGTGCTCAGTACTCAGGGTGCTGGGTGCTCAGTGCTCAGGGTGCTGGGTACTCAGTGCTCGAGGTGCTGGGTGCTCAGTACTCAGGGTGCTGGGTGCTCAGTACTCAGGGTGCTCAGTGCTCAGTACTCAGGGTGCTCAGTGCTCAGTACTCAGGGTGCTCAGTGCTCAGGGTGCTGGGTGCTCAGTGCTCGGGGTGCTGGGTGCTCAGTACTCAGGGTGCTGGGTGCTCAGTACTCAGGGTGCTCAGTGCTCAGTACTCAGGGTGCTCAGTGCTCAGTACTCAGGGTGCTCAGTGCTCAGGGTGCTGGGTGCTCAGTGCTCGGGGTGCTGGGTGCTCAGTCCTCAGGTTGCTGGGTGCTCAGTGCTCAGGGTGCTCGGTGCTCAGTGCTCAGGGTGCTGGGTGCTCAGTACTCAGGGTGCTGGGTGCTCAGTGCTCGGGGTGCTCAGTGCTCAGTACTCAGGGTGCTCAGTGCTCAGTACTCAGGGTTCTCAGTGCTCAGGGTGCTGGGTGCTCAGTGCTCGGGGTGCTGGGTGCTCAGTCCTCAGGGTGCTGGGTGCTCAGTGCTCAGGGTGCTCGGTGCTCAGTGCTCAGGGTGCTGGGTGCCCAGTACTCAGGGTGCTGGGTTCTCAGTGCTCGGGGTGCTCGGTGCTCAGTACGATGGGTGCTCACTACTCACAATGCTGGGTGCTCAGTGCTCAGGGTGCAGGGTGCTCCGTGCTCAGGGTGCTGGGTGCTCAGTGCTCAGGGTGCTGGGTGCTCAGTACTCAGGGTGCTGGGTGCGCAGTGCTCGGGGTGCTGGGTGCTCAGTGCTCAGGGTGCTTGGTGCTCAGTGCTCAGGGTGCTGGGTGCTCAGTACTCTCGGTGCTGGGTGCTTAGTACTCAGGGTGCTGGGTGCTCAGTACTCAGGGTGCTGGGTGATCAGTACTCGGGTGCTGGGTGCTCAGTGCTCGGGGTGCTGGGTGCTCAGTGCTCAGTGCTCGGGGCGCTGGGTGCTCAGTGCTCGGTGTGCTCGGAGCTCAGTACTCAGGGTGCTGGGTGCTCAGTGCTCGGGGTGCTCGGTGCTCAGTACGTTGGGTGCTCACTACTCACCGTGCTGGGTGCTCAGTGCTCAGGGTGCTGGGTGCTCAGTGCTCAGGGTGCTGGGTGCTCAGTGCTCAGGGTGCTGGGTGCTCAGTACTCAGGGTTCTGGGTGCGCAGTGCTCGGGGTGCTGGGTGCTCAGTGCTCAGGGTGCTGGGTGCTCAGTGCTCAGGGTGCTGGGTGCTCAGTACTCGGGGTGCTGGGTGCTCAGTACTCAGGGTGCTGGGTGCTCAGTACTCAGGGTGCTGGGTGATCAGTACTCGGGTGCTGGGTGCTCAGTGCTCGGGGTGCTGGGTGCTCAGTGCTCAGTACTCAGGGTGCTGGGTGCTCAGTGCTCGGGGTGCTGGGTGCACAGTGCTCAGTACTCAGGGTGCTGGGTGCTCAGTGCTCAGGGTGCTGGGTACTCAGTGCTCGGGGTGCTGGGTGCTCAGTACTCAGGGTGCTGGGTGCTCAGTACTCAGGGTGCTCAGTGCTCAGTGCTCATGGTGCTGGGTGCTCAGTACTCAGGGTGCTGGGTGCTCAGTGCTCGGGGAGCTCAGTGCTCAGTACTCAGGGTGCTCAGTGCTCAGTACTCAGTGTGCTCAGTGCTCAGGGTGCTGGGTGCTCAGTGCTCGGGGTGCTGGGTGCTCAGTCGTCAGGGTGCTGGGTGCTCAGTGCTCAGGGTGCTCGGTGCTCAGTGCTCAGGGTGCTGGGTGCCCAGTACTCAGGGTGCTGGGTGCTCAGTGCTCGGCGTGCTCGGTGCTCAGTACGATGGGTGCTCACTACTCACCGTGCTGGGTTCTCAGTGCTCAGGGTGCAGGGTGCTCCGTGCTCAGGGTGCTGGGTGCTCAGTGCTCAGGGTGCTGGGTGCTCAGTACTCAGGGTGCTGGGTGCGCAGTGCTCGGGGTGCTGGGTGCTCAGTGCTCAGGGTGCTGGGTGCTCAGTGCTCAGGGTGCTGGGTGCTCAGTACTCAGGGTGCTGGCTGCTTAGTACTCAGGGTGCTGGGTGCTCAGTACTCAGGGTGCTGGGTGATCAGTACTCGGGTGCTGGGTGCTCAGTGCTCGGGGTGCTGGGTGCTCAGTGCTCAGTACTCAGGGTGCTCGGTGCTCAGTGCTCGGGGTGCTGGGTGCACAGTGCTCAGTACTCAGGGTGCAGGGTGCTCAGTGCTCAGGGTGCTGGGTACTCAGTGCTCGTTGTGCTGGTTGCTCAGTACTCAGGGTGCTGGGTGCTCAGTACTCAGGGTGCTCAGTGCTCAGTACTCAGGGTGCTGGGTGCTCAGTGCTCAGGGTGCTGGTTGCTCAGTGCTCAGGGTGCTCGGTGCTTAGTACTCGGGGTGCTGGGTGCTCAGTACTCAGGGTTCTGGGTGCTCAGTGCTCAGGGTGCTGGGTGCTCAGTGCTCAGGGTGCTGGGTGCTCAGTACTCAGGGTGCTGGGTGCTCAGTGCTCAGGGTGCTGGGTGCTCAGTGCTCAGGGTGCTGGGTGCTCAGTACTCAGGGTGCTGGGTGCTCAGTACTCAGGGTGCTGGGTGCTCAGTTCTCAGGGTTCTGGGTGCTCAGTGCTCGGGGTGCTAGGTGCTCAGTACTCAGGGTGCTGGTTGCTCAGTGCTCAGGGTGCTGGGTGCTCAGTACTCAGGGTGCTGGGTGCTCAGTATTCCGGGTGCTGGGTGCTCAGTGCTCGGGGTGCTCTGTGCTCAGTGCTCAAGGTGCTGGGTGCTCAGTACTCAGGGTGCTGGGTGCTCAGTACTCAGGGTGCTCAGTGCTCAGTACTCAGGGTGCTCAGTGCTCAGTACTAAGGGTGCTCAGTTATCAGGGTGCTGGTTGCTCAGTACTCTTGGTGCTCGGTGCTCAGTACTCAGGTTGCTGGGTGCTCAGTGCTCAGGGTGCTGGGTGCTCAGTGCTCAGGGTGCTGGTTGCTCAGTGCTCAGGGTGCTGGGTGCTCAGTACTCAGGGTGATCGGTGCTCGGGGTGCTGGGTGCTCAGTGCTCAGTACTCAGGGTGCTGGGTGCTCAGTGCTCAGGGTGCTGGGTGCTCAGTACTCAGGGTGCTGGGTGGTCGGTGCTCAGTACGCTGGGTGGTCAGTACTCAGGGTGCTGGGTGCTCAGTACTCAGGGTGCTGGGTGCTCAGTACTCAGGGTGCTCAGTGCTCAGTACTCAGGGTGCTTGGTGCTCAGTGCTCAGGGTGCTGGGTGCTCAGTACTCAGGGTGCTGGGTGCTCAGTGCTCGGGGTGCTCGGTGCTCAGTACGCTGGGTGCTCAGTACTCAGGGTACTGGGTGCTCAGTACTCAGGGTGCTGGGTGCTCAGTACTCAGGGTGCTGGGTGCTTAGTACTCAGGGTGCTGGGTGCTTAGTACTCCGGGTGCTGGGTGCTCAGTGCTCAGGGTGCTCGGTGCTCAGTGCTCGGGGTGCTGGGTGCTCAGTACTCAGGGTGCTCAGTGCTCAGTACTCTGGGTGCTGGGTGCTCAGTGCTCGGTGTGCTGGGTGCTCATTGCTCAGGGTGCTGGGTGCTCAGTACTCAGGGTGCTCAGTGCTCAGGATGCTGGGTGCTCAGTGCTCGGGGTGCTGGGTACTCAGGGCTCAGTACACAGGGTGCTGGGTGCTCAGTGCTCGGGGTGCTGGGTGCTCAGTGCTCAGTACTCAGGGTGCTGGGTGCTCAGTGCTCGGGGTGCTTGATGCTCAGTACTCAGGGTGCTGGGTGCTCAGTGCTCAGGGTGCTGGGAGCTCAGTACTCTTGGTGCTGGGTGCTCAGTACTCAGTATGCTGGGTGCTCAGTGCTCGGGGTGCTCAGTACTCAGGGTGCTGTGTGTTCAGTGCTCAGGGTACTGGGTGCTCAGTACTCAGGGTGCTCAGTGCTTGGGGTGCTGGGTGCGCAGTACTCAGGGTGTTGGGTGCTCAGTACTCAGGGTGCTCAGTGCTTGGGGTGCTGGGTGCTCAGTACTCAGGGTGCTCAGTGCTTGGGGTGTTGGGTGCTCAGTACTCAGGGTGCTGTGTGCTCAGTGCTCAGGGTGCTGGGTGCTCAGTACTCAGGGTGCTGGGTGCTCATTACTCAGGGTGCTAGGTGCTCAGTGCTCGGGGTGCTGGGTGCTCAGTGCTCGGGGTGCTGGGTGCTCAGTGCTCAGGGTGCTGGGTGCTCAGTGCTCAGGTTTCTGGGTGCTCAGTGCTCGGGGCGCTGGGTGCTCAGTGCTCGGGGTGCTCGGAACTCAGTACTCAGGGTGCTGGGTGCTCAGTGCTCGGGGTCCTGGGTGCTGAGTACTCAGGGTGCTGGGTGCTCAGTGCTCGGGGTGCTGGGTGCTCAGTACTCAGGGTGCTCGGTGCTCAGTACTCCGGGTGCTGGGTGCTCAGTGCTCAGTACTCAGGGTGCTGGGTGCTCAGTACTCAGGGTGCTGGGTGCTCAGTGCTCGGGGTGCTGGGTGCTCAGTACTCAGGGTGCTGGGTGCTCAGTGCTCAGGGTGCTGGGTGCTCAGTACTCAGGGTGCTCGGTGCTCAGTGCTCGGGGTGCTGGGTGCTCAGTGCTCGGGGTGCTCGGTGCTCAGTACTCAGGGTGCTGGGTGCTCAGTGCTCGGGGTGCTCAGTACTCAGGGTGCTGTGTGTTCAGTGCTCAGGGTGCTGGGTGCTCAGTACTCAGGGTGCTAGGTGCTTAGTACTCAGTGTGCTGGGTACTCAGTACTCCGGGTGCTGGGTGCTCAGTGCTCGGGGTGCTCGGTGCTCAGTGCTCAAGGTGCTGGGTGCTCAGTACTCAGGGTGATCATTGCTCAGGGTGCTGGGTGCTCAGTACTCAGGGTGCTGGGTGCTCAGTACTCAGGGTGCTCAGTGCTCAGTACTCAGGGTGCTCAGTGCTCAGTACTAAGGGTGCTCAGTGCTCAGGGTGCTGGGTGCTCTGTGTTCGGGGTGCTCGGTGCTCAGTACTCAGGTTGCTCAGTGCTTGGGGTGCTGGGTGCTCAGTACTCAGGGTGCTGGGTGCTCAGTACTCAGGGTGCTCAGTGCTTGGGGTGCTGGGTGCTCAGTACTCAGGGTGCTGGGTGCTCAGTGCTCACGGTGCTGGGTGCTCAGTACTCAGGGTGCTGGGTGCTCAGTACTCAGGGTGCTGGGTGCTCTGTGCTCGGGGTGCTGGGTGCTCAGTGCTCAGGGTTCTGGGTGCTCAGTGCTCGGGGCGCTGGGTGCTCAGTGCTCGGGGTGCTCGGAGCTCAGTAATCAGGGTGCTGTGTGCTCAGTGCTCGGGGTGCTCGGTGCTCAGTACGTTGGGTGCTCACTACTCACCGTGCTGGGTGCTCAGTGCTCAGGGTGCTGGGTGCTCAGTGCTCAGGGTGCTGGGTTCTCAGTGCTCAGGGTGCTGGGTGCTCAGTACTCAGGGTGCTGGGTGCGCAGTGCTCAGGGTGCTGGGTGCTCAGTGCTCAGGGTGCTGGGTACTCAGTGCTCAGGGTGCTGGGTGCTCAGTACTCGGGGTGCTGGGTGCTCAGTACTCAGTGTGCTGGGTGCTCAGTACTCAGGGTGCTGGGTGATCAGTACTCGGGTGCTGGGTGCTCAGTGCTCAGGGTGCTGGGTGCTCAGTACTCGGGGTGCTGGGTGCTCAGTACTCAGGGTGCTGGGTGCTCAGTACTCAGGGTGCTGGGTGCTCAGTGCTCGGGGTGCTGGGTGCACAGTGCTCAGTACTCAGGGTGCTGGGTGCTCAGTACTCAGGGTGCTGGGTGCTCAGTACTCAGGGTGCTCAGTGCTCAGTACTCAGGGTGCTCAGTGCTCAGTACTCAGGGTGCTCAGTGCTCAGGGTGCTGGGTGCTCAGTGCTCGGGGTGCTGGGTGCTCAGTCCTCAGGGTGCTGGGTGCTCAGTGCTCGGGGTGCTCGGTGCTCAGTACGTTGGGTGCTCACTACTCACCGTGCTGGGTGCTCAGTGCTCAGGGTGCTGGGTGCTCAGTGCTCAGGGTGCTGGGTGCTCAGTGCTCAGGGTGCTGGGTGCTCAGTACTCAGGGTTCTGGGTGCGCAGTGCTCGGGGTGCTGGGTGCTCAGTGCTCAGGGTGCTGGGTGCTCAGTGCTCAGGGTGCTGGGTGCTCAGTACTCGGGGTGCTGGGTGCTCAGTACTCAGGGTGCTGGGTGCTCAGTACTCAGGGTGCTGGGTGATCAGTACTCGGGTGCTGGGTGCTCAGTGCTCGGGGTGCTGGGTGCTCAGTGCTCAGTACTCAGGGTGCTGGGTGCTCAGTACTCATGGTGCTGGGTGCTCAGTACTCAGGGTGCTCAGTGCTCAGTACTCAGGGTGCTCAGTGCTCAGTACTCAGGGTGCTCAGTGCTCAGGGTGCTGGGTGCTCAGTGCTCGGGGTGCTGGGTGCTCAGTCCTCAGGGTGCTGGGTGCTCAGTGCTCAGGGTGCTCAGTGCTCAGTGCTCAGGGTGCTGGGGGCTCAGTACTCAGGGTGCTGGGTGCTCAGTGCTCGGGGTGCTGGGTGCTCAGTACTCAGGGTGCTGGGTGCTCAGTGCTCAGGGTGCTGGGTGCTCAGTGCTCAGGGTGCTCGGTGCTTAGTACTCGGGGTGCTGGGTGCTCAGTCCTCAGGGTTCTGGGTGCTCAGTGCTCAGGGTGCTGGGTGCTCAGTGCTCAGGGTGCTGGGTGCTCAGTACTCAGGGTGCTGGGTGCTCAGTACTCAGGGTGCTGGGTGCTCAGTTCTCAGGGTGCTGGGTGCTCAGTGCTCGGGGTGCTGGGTGCTCAGTGCTCGGGGTGCTCGGTGCTCAGTGCTCAAGGTGCTGGGTGCTCAGTACTCAGGGTGATCATTGCTCAGGATGCTGGTTGCTCAGTGCTCGGGGTGCTGGGTACTCAGTGCTCAGTACACAGTGTGCTGGGTGCTCAGTGCTCGGGGTCCTGGGTGCTCAGTGCTCAGTACTCAGGGTGCTGGGTGCTCAGTGCTCGGGGTACTTGATGCTCAGTACTCAGGGTGCTGGTTGCTCAGTGCTCAGGGTGCTGGGTGCTCAGTACTCAGGGTGCTGGGTGCTCAGTACTCAGTATGCTGGGTGCTCAGTGCTCGGGGTGCTCAGTACTCAGGGTGCTGTGTGTTCAGTGCTCAGGGTACTGGGTGCTCAGTACTCAGGGTGCTCAGTGCTTGGGGTGCTGGGTGCGCAGTACTCAGGGTGTTGGGTGCTCAGTACTCAGGGTGCTCAGTGCTTGGGGTGCTGGGTGCTCAGTACTCAGGGTTCTCAGTGCTTGGGGTGTTGGGTGCTCAGTACTCAGGGTGCTGGGTGCTCAGTGCTCAGGGTGCTGGGTGCTCAGTACTCAGCGTGCTGGGTGCTCATTACTCAGGGTGCTAGGTGCTCAGTGTTCGGGGTGCTGGGTGCTCAGTGCTCGCGGTGCTGGGTGCTCATTACTCAGGGTGCTAGGTGCTCAGTGTTCGGGGTGTTGGGTGCTCAGTACTCAGGGTGCTGGGTGCTCAGTACTCAGGGTGCTTGGTGCTCAGTACTCAGGGTGCTGGGTGCTCTGTGCTCGGGGTGCTGGGTGCTCAGTGCTCAGGGTTCTGGGTGCTCAGTGCTCGGGGCGCAGGGTGCTCAGTGCTCGGGGTGCTCGGAGCTCAGTACTCAGGGTGCTGGGTGCTCAGTGCTCGGGGTGCTCGTTGCTCAGTACGTTGGGTGCTCACTACTCACCGTGCTGGGTGCTCAGTGCTCAGGGTGCTGGGTGCTCAGTGCTCAGGGTGCTGGGTGCTCAGTGCTCAGGGTGCTGGGTGCTCAGTACTCAGGGTGCTGGGTGCGCAGTGCTCGGGGTGCTGGGTGCTCAGTGCTCAGGGTGCTGGGTGCTCAGTGCTCAGGGTGCTGGGTGCTCAGTACTCGGGGTGCTGGGTGCTCAGTACTCAGGGTGCTGGGTGCTCAGTACTCAGGGTGCTGGGTGATCAGTACTCGGGTGCTGGGTGCTCAGTGCTCAGGTTGCTGGGTGCTCAGTGCTCAGTACTCAGGGTGCTGGGTGCTCAGTGCTCGGGGTGCTGGGTGCACAGTGCTCAGTACTCAGGGTGCTGGGTGCTCAGTGCTCAGGGTGCTGGGTAATCAGTGCTCTGGGTGCTGGGTGCTCAGTACTCAGGGTGCTGGGTGCTCAGTACTCAGGGTGCTCAGTGCTCAGTACTCAGGGTGCTCAGTGCTCAGTACTCAGGGTGCTCAGTGCTCAGGGTGCTGGGTGCTCAGTGCTCGGGGTGCTGGGTGCTCAGTCCTCAGGGTGCTGGGTGCTCAGTGCTCAGGGTGCTCGGTGCTCAGTGCTCAGGGTGCTGGGGGCTCAGTACTCAGGGTGCTGGGTGCTCAGTGCTCGGGGTGCTGGATGCTCAGTACTCAGGGTGCTGGGTGCTCAGTGCTCAGGGTGCTGGGTGCTCAGTGCTCAGGGTGCTCGGTGCTTAGTACTCGGGGTGCTGGGTGCTCAGTACTCAGGGTTCTGGGTGCTCAGTGCTCAGGGTGCTGGGTGCTCAGTGCTCAGGGTGCTGGGTGCTCAGTACTCAGGGTGCTGGGTGCTCAGTACTCAGGGTATTGGGTGCTCAGTTCTCAGGGTGCTGGGTGCTCAGTGCTCGGGGTGCTGGGTGCTCAGTGCTCGGGGTGCTCGGTGCTCAGTGCTCAAGGTGCTGGGTGCTCAGTACTCAGGGTGATCATTGCTCAGGATGCTGGGTGCTCAGTGCTCGGGGTGCTGGGTACTCAGTGCTCAGTACACAGGGTGCTGGGTGCTCAGTGCTCGGGGTCCTGGGTGCTCAGTGCTCAGTACTCAGGGTGCTGGGTGCTCAGTGCTCGGGGTGCTTGATGCTCAGTACTCAGGGTGCTGGGTACTCAGTGCTCAGGGTGCTGGGTGCTCAGTACTCAGGGTGCTGGGTGCTCAGTACTCAGTATGCTGGGTGCTCAGTGCTCGGGGTGCTCAGTACTCAGGGTGCTGTGTGTTCAGTGCTCAGGGTACTGGGTGCTCAGTACTCAGGGTGCTCAGTGCTTGGGGTGCTGGGTGCGCAGTACTCAGGATGTTGGGTGCTCAGTACTCAGGGTGCTCAGTGCTTGGGGTGCTGGGTGCTCAGTACTCAGGGTTCTCAGTGCTTGGGTTGTTGGGTGCTCAGTACTCAGGGTGCTGGGTGCTCAGTGCTCAGGGTGCTGGGTGCTCAGTACTCAGGGTGCTGGGTGCTCATTACTCAGGGTGCTAGGTGCTCAGTGTTCGGGGTGCTGGGTGCTCAGTGCTCGGGGTGCTGGGTGCTCAGTACTCGGGGTGCTCGGTGCTCAGTACGTTGGGTGCTCACTAATCAGGGTGCTGGGTGCTCAGTGCTCAGGGTGCTGGGTGCTCAGTGCTCAGGGTGCTGGGTGCTCAGTACTCAGGGTGCTGGGTGCGCAGTGCTCAGGGTGCTGGGTGCTCAGTGCTCAGGGTGCTGGGTGCTCAGTGCTCTGGGTGCTGGGTGCTCAGTGCTCGGGGCGCTGGGTGCTCAGTGCTTGGGGTGCTCGGAGCTCAGTACTCAGTGTGCTGGGTGCTCAGTGCTCGGGGTGCTCGGTGCTCAGTACTCAGGGTGCTGGGTGCTAAGTGCTCGGGGTGCTCGGTGCTCAGTACGTTGGGTGCTCACTACTCAGGGTGCTGGGTGCTCAGTGCTCAGGGTGCTGCGTGCTGAGTGCTCAGGGTGCTGGGTGCTCAGTGCTCAGGGTGCTGGGTGCTCAGTACTCAGGGTGCTGGGTGCGCAGTACTCGGGGTGATGGGTGCTCAGTGCTCAGGGTGCTGGGTGCTCAGTGCTCAGGGTGCTGGGTGCTCAGTACTCGGGGTGCTGGGTGCTCAGTACTCAGGGTGCTGGGTGCTCAGTACTCAGGGTGCTGGGTGATCAGTACTCGGGTGCTGGGTGCTCAGTGCTCAGAGTGCTGGGTGCTCAGTGCTTGGGGTCCTGGGTGCTCAGTGCTCAGTACTCAGGGTGCTGGGTGCACAGTACTCAGGGTGCTGGGTGCTCAGTGCTCGGGGTGCTGGGTGCTCAGTGCTCGGGGTGCTCGGTGCTCAGTACTCAGGGTGCTGGGTGCTCAGTGCTCGGGGTGCTCAGTACTCAGGGTGCTGTGTGTTCAGTGCTCAGGGTGCTGGGTGCTCAGTACTCAGGGTGCTCGGTGCTTAGTACTCAGGGTGCTGGGTGCTCAGTACTCCGGGTGCTGGGTGCTCAGTGCTCGGGGTGCTCAGTGCTCAGTGCTCAACGTGCTGGGTGCTCAGTACTCAGGGTGATCACTGCTCAGGGTGCTGGGTGCTCAGTACTCAGGGTGCTGGGTGCTCAGTACTCAGGGTGCTCAGTGCTCAGTACTCAGGGTGCTCAGTGCTCAGTACTAAGGGTGCTCAGTGCTCAGGGTGCTGGGTGCTCAGTGCTCGGGGTGCTGGGTACTCAGTGCTCAGTACACAGGGTGCTGGGTGCTCAGTGCTCGGGGTCCTGGGTGCTCAGTGCTCAGTACTCAGGGTGCTGGGTGCTCAGTGCTCGGGGTGCTTGATGCTCAGTACTCAGGGTGCTGGTTGCTCAGTGCTCAGGGTGCTGGGTGCTCAGTACTCAGGGTGCTGGGTGCTCAGTACTCAGTATGCTGGATGCTCAGTGCTCGGGGTGCTCAGTACTCAGGGTGCTGTGTGTTCAGTGCTCAGGGTACTGGGTGCTCAGTACTCAGGGTGCTCAGTGCTTGGGGTGCTGGGTGCGCAGTACTCAGGGTGTTGGGTGCTCAGTACTCAGGGTGCTCAGTGCTTGGGGTGCTGGGTGCTCAGTACTCAGGGTTCTCAGTGCTTGGGGTGTTGGGTGCTCAGTACTCAGGGTGCTGGGTGCTCAGTGCTCAGGGTGCTGGGTGCTCAGTACTCAGCGTGCTGGGTGCTCATTACTCAGGGTGCTAGGTGCTCAGTGTTCGGGGTGCTGGGTGCTCAGTGCTCGCGGTGCTGGGTGCTCATTACTCAGGGTGCTAGGTGCTCAGTGTTCGGGGTGTTGGGTGCTCAGTACTCAGGGTGCTGGGTGCTCAGTACTCAGGGTGCTTGGTGCTCACTACTCAGGGTGCTGGGTGCTCTGTGCTCGGGGTGCTGGGTGCTCAGTGCTCAGGGTTCTGGGTGCTCAGTGCTCGGGGTGCTGGGTGCTCAGTGCTCGGGGTGCTCGGAGCTCAGTACTCAGGGTGCTGGGTGCTCAGTGCTCGGGGTGCTCGTTGCTCAGTACGTTGGGTGCTCACTACTCACCGTGCTGGGTGCTCAGTGCTCAGGGTGCTGGGTGCTCAGTGCTCAGGGTGCTGGGTGCTCAGTGCTCAGGGTGCTGGGTGCTCAGTACTCAGGGTGCTGGGTGCGCAGTGCTCGGGGTGCTGGGTGCTCAGTGCTCAGGGTGCTGGGTGCTCAGTGCTCAGGGTGCTGGGTGCTCAGTACTCGGGGTGCTGGGTGCTCAGTACTCAGGGTGCTGGGTGCTCAGTACTCAGGGTGCTGGGTGATCAGTACTCGGGTGCTGGGTGCTCAGTGCTCAGGTTGCTGGGTGCTCAGTGCTCAGTACTCAGGGTGCTGGGTGCTCAGTGCTCGGGGTGCTGGGTGCACAGTGCTCAGTACTCAGGGTGCTGGGTGCTCAGTGCTCAGGGTGCTGGGTACTCAGTGCTCGGGGTGCTGGGTGCTCAGTACTCAGGGTGCTGGGTGCTCAGTACTCAGGGTGCTCAGTGCTCAGTACTCAGGGTGCTCAGTGCTCAGTACTCAGGGTGCTCAGTGCTCAGGGTGCTGTGTGCTCAGTGCTCGGGTTGCTGGGTGCTCAGTCCTCAGGGTGCTGGGTGCTCAGTGCTCAGGGTGCTCGGTGCTCAGTGCTCAGGGTGCTGGGGGCTCAGTACTCAGGGTGCTGGGTGCTCAGTGCTCGGGGTGCTGGGTGCTCAGTACTCAGGGTGCTGGGTGCTCAGTGCTCAGGGTGCTGGGTGCTCAGTGCTCAGGGTGCTCGGTGCTTAGTACTCGGGGTGCTGGGTGCTCAGTACTCAGGGTTCTGGGTGCTCAGTGCTCAGGGTGCTGGGTGCTCAGTGCTCAGGGTGCTGGGTGCTCAGTACTCAGGGTGCTCTGTGCTCAGTACTCAGGGTGCTGGGTGCTCAGTAATCAGGGTGCTGGGTGCTCAGTGCTCGGGGTGCTGGGTGCTCAGTGCTCGGGGTGCTCGGTGCTCAGTGCTCAAGGTGCTGGGTGCTCAGTACTCAGGGTGATCATTGCTCAGGATGCTGGGTGCTCAGTGCTCGGGGTGCTGGGTACTCAGTGCTCAGTACACAGGGTGCTGGGTGCTCAGTGCTCGGGGTCCTGGGTGCTCAGTGCTCAGTACTCAGGGTGCTGGGTGCTCAGTGCTCGGGGTGCTTGATGCTCAGTACTCAGGGTGCTGGGTGCTCAGTGCTCAGGGTGCTGGGTGCTCAGTACTCAGGGTGCTGGGTGCTCAGTACTCAGTATGCTGGGTGCTCAGTGCTCGGGGTGCTCAGTACTCAGGGTGCTGTGTGTTCAGTGCTCAGGGTACTGGGTGCTCAGTACTCAGGGTGCTCTGTGCTTGGGGTGCTGGGTGCGCAGTACTCAGGATGTTGGGTGCTCAGTACTCAGGGTGCTCAGTGCTTGGGGCGCTGGGTGCTCAGTACTCAGGGTTCTCAGTGCTTGGGTTGTTGGGTGCTCAGTACTCAGGGTGCTGGGTGCTCAGTGCTCAGGGTGCTGGGTGCTCAGTACTCAGGGTGCTGGGTGCTCATTACTCAGGGTGCTAGGTGCTCAGTGTTCGGGGTGCTGGGTGCTCAGTGCTCGGGGTGCTGGGTGCTCAGTACTCGGGGTGCTCGGTGCTCAGTACGTTGGGTGCTCACTAATCAGGGTGCTGGGTGCTCAGTGCTCAGGGTGCTGGGTGCTCAGTGCTCAGGGTGCTGGGTGCTCAGTACTCAGGGTGCTGGGTGCGCAGTGCTCAGGGTGCTGGGTGCTCAGTGCTCAGGGTGCTGGGTGCTCAGTGCTCTGGGTGCTGGGTGCTCAGTGCTCGGGGCGCTGGGTGCTCAGTGCTCTTGGTGCTCGGAGCTCAGTACTCAGTGTGCTGGGTGCTCAGTGCTCGGGGTGCTCGGTGCTCAGTACTCAGGGTGCTGGGTGCTAAGTGCTCGGGGTGCTCGGTGCTCAGTACGTTGGGTGCTCACTACTCAGGGTGCTGGGTGCTCAGTGCTCAGGGTGCTGCGTGCTGAGTGCTCAGGGTGCTGGGTGCTCAGTGCTCAGGGTGCTGGGTGCTCAGTACTCAGGGTGCTGGGTGCGCAGTGCTCGGGGTGATGGGTGCTCAGTGCTCAGGGTGCTGGGTGCTCAGTGCTCAGGGTGCTGGGTGCTCAGTACTCTGGGTGCTGGGTGCTCAGTACTCAGGGTGCTGGGTGCTCAGTACTCAGGGTGCTGGGTGATCAGTACTCGGGTGCTGGGTGCTCAGTGCTCAGAATGCTGGGTGCTCAGTGCTTGGGGTGCTGGGTGCTCAGTGCTCAGTACTCAGGTTGCTGGGTGCACAGTACTCAGGGTGCTGGGTGCTCAGTGCTCGGGGTGCTGGGTGCTCAGTGCTCGGGGTGCTCGGTGCTCAGTACTCAGTGTGCTGGGTGCTCAGTGCTCGGGGTGCTCAGTACTCAGGGTGCTGTGTGTTCAGTGCTCAGGGTGCTGGGTGCTCAGTACTCAGGGTGCTCGGTGCTTAGTACTCAGGGTGCTGGGTGCTCAGTACTCCGGGTGCTGGGTGCTCAGTGCTCGGGGTGCTCAGTGCTCAGTGCTCAACGTGCTGGGTGCTCAGTACTCAGGGTGATCATTGCTCAGGGTGCTGGGTGCTCAGTACTCAGGGTGCTGGGTGCTCAGTACTCAGGGTGCTCAGTGCTCAGTACTCAGGGTGCTCAGTGCTCAGTACTAAGGGTGCTCAGTGCTCAGGGTGCTGGGTGCTCAGTGTTCGGGGTGCTCGGTGCTCAGTACTCAGGGTGCTGGGTGCTCAGTGCTCATGGTGCTGGGTGCTCAGTGCTCAGGGTGCTGGTTGCTCAGTGCTCAGGGTGCTGGGTGCTCAGTACTCAGGGTGCTGGGTCATCAGTACTCGGGTGCTGGGTGCTCAGTGCTCAGGTTGCTGGGTGCTCAGTGCTCAGTACTCAGGGTGCTGGGTGCTCAGTGCTCGGGGTGCTGGGTGCACAGTGCTCAGTACTCAGGGTGCTGGGTGCTCAGTGCTCAGGGTGCTGGGTACTCAGTGCTCGGGGTGCTGGGTGCTCAGTACTCAGGGTGCTGGGTGCTCAGTACTCAGGGTGCTCAGTGCTCAGTACTCAGGGTGCTCAGTGCTCAGTACTCAGGGTGCTCAGTGCTCAGGGTGCTGGGTGCTCAGTGCTCGGGGTGCTGGGTGCTCAGTCCTCAGGGTGCTGGGTGCTCAGTGCTCAGGGTGCTCGGTGCTCAGTGCTCAGGGTGCTGGGGGCTCAGTACTCAGGGTGCTGGGTGCTCAGTGCTCGGGGTGCTGGGTGCTCAGTACTCAGGGTGCTGGGTGCTCAGTGCTCAGGGTGCTGGGTGCTCAGTGCTCAGGGTGCTCGGTGCTTAGTACTCGGGGTGCTGGGTGCTCAGTACTCAGGGTTCTGGGTGCTCAGTGCTCAGGGTGCTGGGTGCTCAGTGCTCAGGGTGCTGGGTGCTCAGTACTCAGGGTGCTGGGTGCTCAGTACTCAGGGTGCTGGGTGCTCAGTACTCAGGGTGCTGGGTGCTCAGTGCTCGGGGTGCTGGGTGCTCAGTGCTCGGGGTGCTCGGTGCTCAGTGCTCAAGGTGCTGGGTGCTCAGTACTCAGGGTGATCATTGCTCAGGATGCTGGGTGCTCAGTGCTCGGGGTGCTGGGTACTCAGTGCTCAGTACACAGGGTGCTGGGTGCTCAGTGCTCGGGGTCCTGGGTGCTCAGTGCTCAGTACTCAGGGTGCTGGGTGCTCAGTGCTCAGGGTGCTGGGTGCTCAGTACTCAGGGTGCTGGGTGCTCAGTACTCAGTATGCTGGGTGCTCAGTGCTCGGGGTGCTCAGTACTCAGGGTGCTGTGTGTTCAGTGCTCAGGGTACTGGGTGCTCAGTACTCAGGGTGCTCAGTGCTTGGGGTGCTGGGTGCTCAGTACTCAGGGTTCTCAGTGCTTGGGTTGTTGGGTGCTCAGTACTCAGGGTGCTGGGTGCTCAGTGCTCAGGGTGCTGGGTGCTCAGTACTCAGGGTGCTGGGTGCTCATTACTCAGGGTGCTAGGTGCTCAGTGTTCGGGGTGCTGGGTGCTCAGTGCTCGGGGTGCTGGGTGCTCAGTACTCGGGGTGCTCGGTGCTCAGTACGTTGGGTGCTCACTAATCAGGGTGCTGGGTGCTCAGTGCTCAGGGTGCTGGGTGCTCAGTGCTCAGGGTGCTGGGTGCTCAGTACTCAGGGTGCTGGGTGCGCAGTGCTCAGGGTGCTGGGTGCTCAGTGCTCAGGGTGCTGGGTGCTCAGCGCTCTGGGTGCTGGGTGCTCAGTGCTCGGGGCGCTGGGTGCTCAGTGCTCGGGGTGCTCGGAGCTCAGTACTCAGTGTGCTGGGTGCTCAGTGCTCGGGGTGCTCGGTGCTCAGTACTCAGGGTGCTGGGTGCTAAGTGCTCGGGGTGCTCGGTGCTCAGTACGTTGGGTGCTCACTACTCAGGGTGCTGGGTGCTCAGTGCTCAGGTTGCTGCGTGCTGAGTGCTCAGGGTGCTGGGTGCTCAGTGCTCAGGGTGCTGGGTGCTCAGTACTCAGGGTGCTGGGTGCGCAGTGCTCGGGGTGATGGGTGCTCAGTGCTCAGGGTGCTGGGTGCTCAGTGCTCAGGGTGCTGGGTGCTCAGTACTCGGGGTGCTGGGTGCTCAGTACTCAGGGTGCTGGGTGCTCAGTACTCAGGGTGCTGGGTGATCAGTACTCGGGTGCTGGGTGCTCAGTGCTCAGAATGCTGGGTGCTCAGTGCTTGGGGTGCTGGGTGCTCAGTGCTCAGTACTCAGGGTGCTGGGTGCACAGTACTCAGGGTGCTGGGTGCTCTGTGCTCGGGGTGCTGGGTGCTCAGTGCTCGGGGTGCTCGGTGCTCAGTACTCAGGGTGCTGGGTGCTCAGTGCTCGGGGTGCTCAGTACTCAGGGTGCTGTGTGTTCAGTGCTCAGGGTGCTGGGTGCTCAGTACTCAGGGTGCTCGGTGCTTAGTACTCAGGGTGCTGGGTGCTCAGTACTCCGGGTGCTGGGTGCTCAGTGCTCGGGGTGCTCAGTGCTCAGTGCTCAACGTGCTGGGTGCTCAGTACTCAGGGTGATCATTGCTCAGGGTGCTGGGTGCTCAGTACTCAGGGTGCTGGGTGCTCAGTACTCAGGGTGCTCAGTGCTCAGTACTCAGGGTGCTCAGTGCTCAGTACTAAGGGTGCTCAGTGCTCAGGGTGCTGGGTGCTCAGTGTTCGGGGTGCTCGGTGCTCAGTACTCAGGGTGCTGGGTGCTCAGTGCTCATGGTGCTGGGTGCTCAGTGCTCAGGGTGCTGGTTGCTCAGTGCTCAGGGTGCTGGGTGCTCAGTACTCAGGGTTTTCGGTGCTCAGTACTCGGGGTGCTCAGTGCTCAGTACTCAGGGTGCTGGGTGCTCAGTGCTCAGGGTGCTGGGTGCTCAGTACTCAGGGTGCTGGGTGCTCGGTGCTCAGTACGCTGGGTGCTCAGTACTCAGGTTGCTGGGAACTCAGTACTCAGGGTGCTGGGTGCTCAGTACTCAGGGTGCTCGGTGCTCAGTACTCAGGGTGCTGGGTGCTCAGTGCTCAGGGTGCTGGGTGCTCAGTACTCAGGGTGCTGGGTGCTCAGTGCTCGGGGTGCTCGGTGCTCACTACGCTGGGTGCTCAGTACTCAGGGTGCTGGGTGCTCAGTACTCAGGGTGCTGTGTGCTCAGTACTCAGGGTGCTGGGTGCTTAGTACTCAGGGTGCTGGGTGCTTAGTACTCAGGGTGCTGGCTGCTCAGTGCTCAGGGTGCTCGGTGCTCAGTGCTCGGGGTCCTGGGTGCTCAGTACTCAGGGTGGTCAGTGCTCAGTGCTCTGGGTGCTGGGTGCTCTGTGCTCGGGGTGCTGGGTGCTCATTGCTCAGGGTGGTGGGTGCTCAGTACTCAGGGTGCTGGGTGCGCAGTGCTCGGGGTGCTGGGTGCTCAGTGCTCGGGGTGCTGTGTGCTCAGTGCTCAGGGTGCTGGGTGCTCAGTACTCAGGGTGCTGGGTGCTCAGTACTCAGGGTGCTGGGTGCTCAGTACTCAGGGTGCTGGGTGATCAGTACTCGGGTGCTGGGTGCTCAGTGCTCAGAGTGCTGGGTGCTCAGTGCTTGGGGTGCTGGGTGCTCAGTGCTCAGTACTCAGGGTGCTGGGTGCTCAGTGCTCTTGGTGCTGGGTGCACAGTGCTCAGTACTCAGGGTGCTGGGTGCTCAGTGCTCAGGGTGCTGGGTGCTCAGTGCTCAGGGTGCTGGGTGCTCAGTGCTCAGCGTGCTGGGTGCTCAGTGCTCAGGGTGCTGGGTACTCAGTGCTCGGGGTGCTGGGTGCTCAGTACTCAGGGTGCTGGGTGCTCAGTACTCAGGGTGCTCAGTGCTCAGTACTCAGGGTGCTCAGTGCTCAGTACTCAGGGTGCTCAGTGCTCAGGGTGCTGGGTGCTCAGTGCTCGGGGTGCTGGGTGCTCAGTCCTCAGGGTGCTGGGTGCTCAGTGCTCAGGGTGCTCGGTGCTCAGTGCTCAGGGTGCTGGGTGCTCAGTACTCAGGGTGCTGGTTGCTCAGTTCTCGGGGTGCTGGGTGCTCAGTACTCAGGGTGCTGGGTGCTCAGTGCTCAGGGTGCTGGGTGCTCAGTGCTCAGGGTGCTCGGTGCTTAGTACTCAGGGTGCTGGGTGCTCAGTACTCAGGGTGCTGGGTGCTGAGTTCTCAGGGTGCTGGGTGCTCAGTGCTCAGGGTGCTGGGTGCTCAGTACTCAGGGTGCTGGGTGCTCAGTTCTCTGGGTGCTGGGTGCTCAGTACTCAGGGAGCTGGGTGCTCAGTACTCAGGGTGCTGGGTGCTCAGTACTCGGGTGCTGGGTGCTCAGTGCTCAGGGTGCTGGGTGCTCAGTGCTTGGGGTGCTGGGTGCTCAGTGCTCAGTACTCAGGGTGCTGGGGGCTCAGTGCTCAGTACTCAGGGTGCTGGGTGCTCAGTGCTCAGGGTGCTGGGTGCTCAGTGCTCAGGGTGCTTTGTGCTCAGTGCTCAGGGTGCTGGGTGCTCAGTACTCAGGGTGCTCGGTGCTTAGTACTCAGGGTGCTGGGTGCTCAGTACTCAGGGTGCTGGGTGCTCAGTGCTCAGGGTGCTGGGTGCTCAGTGCTCAGGGTGCTGGGTGCTCAGTACTCATGGTGCTGTGTGCTCAGTTCTCTGGGTGCTGGGTGCTCAGTACTCAGGGTTCTCAGTGCTTGGGTTGTTGGGTGCTCAGTACTCAGGGTGCTGGGTGCTCAGTGCTCAGGGTGCTGGGTGCTCAGTACTCAGGGTGCTGGGTGCTCATTACTCAGGGTGCTAGGTGCTCAGTGTTCGGGGTGCTGGGTGCTCAGTGCTCGGGGTGCTGGGTGCTCAGTACTCGGGGTGCTCGGTGCTCAGTACGTTGGTTGCTCACTAATCAGGGTGCTGGGTGCTCAGTGCTCAGGGTGCTGGGTGCTCAGTGCTCAGGGTGCTGGGTGCTCAGTACTCAGGGTGCTGGGTGCGCAGTGCTCAGGGTGCTGGGTGCTCAGTGCTCAGGGTGCTGGGTGCTCAGTGCTCTGGGTGCTGGGTGCTCAGTGCTCGGGGCGCTGGGTGCTCAGTGCTCGGGGTGCTCGGAGCTCAGTACTCAGTGTGCTGGGTGCTCAGTGCTCGGGGTGCTCGGTGCTCAGTACTCAGGGTGCTGGGTGCTAAGTGCTCGGGGTGCTCGGTGCTCAGTATGTTGGGTGCTCACTACTCAGGGTGCTGGGTGCTCAGTGCTCAGGGTGCTGCGTGCTGAGTGCTCAGGGTGCTGGGTGCTCAGTGCTCAGGGAGCTGGGTGCTCAGTACTCAGGGTGCTGGGTGCGCAGTGCTCGGGGTGATGGGTGCTCAGTGCTCAGGGTGCTGGGTGCTCAGTGCTCAGGGTGCTGGGTGCTCAGTACTCGGGGTGCTGGGTGCTCAGTACTCAGGGTGCTGGGTGCTCAGTACTCAGGGTGCTGGGTGATCAGTACTCGGGTGCTGGGTGCTCAGTGCTCAGAATGCTGGGTGCTCAGTGCTTGGGGTGCTGGGTGCTCAGTGCTCAGTACTCAGGGTGCTGGGTGCACAGTACTCAGGGTGCTGGGTGCTCAGTGCTCGGGGTGCTGGGTGCTCAGTGCTCGGGGTGCTCGGTGCTCAGTACTCAGGGTGCTGGGTGCTCAGTGCTCGGGGTGCTCAGTACTCAGGGTGCTGTGTGTTCAGTGCTCAGGGTGCTGGGTGCTCAGTACTCAGGGTGCTCGGTGCTTAGTACTCAGGGTGCTGGGTGCTCAGTACTCCGCGTGCTGGGTGCTCAGTGCTTGGGGTGCTGGGTGCTCAGTGCTCAGTACTCAGGGTGCTGGGTGCTCAGTGCTCTTGGTGCTGGGTGCACAGTGCTCAGTACTCAGGGTGCTGGGTGCTCAGTGCTCAGGGTGCTGGGTGCTCAGTGCTCAGGGTGCTGGGTGCTCAGTGCTCAGCGTGCTGGGTGCTCAGTGCTCAGGGTGCTGGGTACTCAGTGCTCGGGGTGCTGGGTGCTCAGTACTCAGGGTGCTCAGTGCTCATTACTCAGGGTGCTCAGTGCTCAGTACTCAGGGTGCTCAGTGCTCAGGGTGCTGGGTGCTCAGTGCTCGGGGTGCTGGGTGCTCAGTCCTCAGGGTGCTGGGTGCTCAGTGCTCAGGGTGCTCGGTGCTCAGTGCTCAGGGTGCTGGCTGCTCAGTACTCAGGGTGCTGGTTGCTCAGTTCTCGGGGTGCTGGGTGCTCAGTACTCAGGGTGCTGGGTGCTCAGTGCTCAGGGTGCTGGGTGCTCAGTGCTCAGGGTGCTCGGTGCTTAGTACTCAGGGTGCTGGGTGCTCAGTACTCAGGGTGCTGGGTGCTCAGTGCTCAGGGTGCTGGGTGCTCAGTGCTCAGGGTGCTGGGTGCTCAGTACTCAGGGTGCTGGGTGCTCAGTTCTCTGGGTGCTGGGTGCTCAGTACTCAGGGAGCTGGGTGCTCAGTACTCAGGGTGCTGGGTGCTCAGTACTCGGGTGCTGGGTGCTCAGTGCTCAGGGTGCTGGGTGCTCAGTGCTTGGGGTGCTGGGTGCTCAGTGCTCAGTACTCAGGGTGCTGGGGGCTCAGTGCTCAGTACTCAGGGTGCTGGGTGCTCAGTGCTCAGGGTGCTGGGTGGTCAGTGCTCAGGGTGCTGGGTGCTCAGTGCTCAGGGTGCTGGGTGCTCAGTACTCAGGGTGCTCGGTGCTTAGTACTCAGGGTGCTGGGTGCTCAGTACTCAGGGTGCTGGGTGCTCAGTGCTCAGGGTGCTGGGTGCTCAGTGCTCAGGGTGCTGGGTGCTCAGTACTCAGGGTGCTGTGTGCTCAGTTCTCTGGGTGCTGGGTGCTCAGTACTCAGGGAGCTGGGTGCTCAGTACTCAGGGTGCTGGGTGCTCAGTACTCGGGTGCTGGGTGCTCTGTGCTCGGGGTGCTGGGTGCTCATTGCTCAGGGTGGTGGGTGCTCAGTACTCAGGGTGCTGGGTGCGCAGTGCTCGGGGTGCTGGGTGCTCAGTGCTCGGGGTGCTGGGTGCTCAGTGCTCAGGGTGCTGGGTGCTCAGTACTCGGGGTGCTGGGTGCTCAGTACTCAGGGTGCTGGGTGCTCAGTACTCAGGGTGCTGGGTGATCAGTACTCGGGTGCTGGGTGCTCAGTGCTCAGAGTGCTGGGTGCTCAGTGCTTGGGGTGCTGGGTGCTCAGTGCTCAGTACTCAGGGTGCTGGGTGCTCAGTGCTCTTGGTGCTGGGTGCACAGTGCTCAGTACTCAGGGTGCTGGGTGCTCAGTGCTCAGGGTGCTGGGTGCTCAGTGCTCAGGGTGCTGGGTGCTCAGTGCTCAGCGTGCTGGGTGCTCAGTGCTCAGGGTGCTGGGTACTCAGTGCTCGGGGTGCTGGGTGCTCAGTACTCAGGGTGCTGGGTGCTCAGTACTCAGGGTGCTCAGTGCTCAGTACTCAGGGTGCTCAGTGCTCAGTACTCAGGGTGCGCAGTGCTCAGGGTGCTGGGTGCTCAGTGCTCGTGGTGCTGGGTGCTCAGTCCTCAGGGTGCTGGGTGCTCAGTGCTCAGGGTGCTCGGTGCTCAGTGCTCAGGGTGCTGGGTGCTCAGTACTCAGGGTGCTGGTTGCTCAGTTCTCGGGGTGCTGGGTGCTCAGTACTCAGGGTGCTGGGTGCTCAGTGCTCAGGGTGCTGGATGCTCAGTGCTCAGGGTGCTCGGTGCTTAGTACTCAGGGTGCTGGGTGCTCAGTACTCAGGGTGCTGGGTGCTCAGTGCTCAGGGTGCTGGGTGCTCAGTGCTCAGGGTGCTGGGTGCTCAGTACTCAGGGTGCTGGGTGCTCAGTTCTCTGGGTGCTGGGTGCTCAGTACTCAGGGAGCTGGGTGCTCAGTACTCAGGGTGCTGGGTGCTCAGTTCTCGGGTGCTGGGTGCTCAGTGCTCAGGGTGCTGGGTGCTCAGTGCTTGGGGTGCTGGGTGCTCAGTGCTCAGTACTCAGGGTGCTGGGGGCTCAGTGCTCAGTACTCAGGGTGCTGGGTGCTCAGTGTTCAGGGTGCTGGGTGCTCAGTGCTCAGGGTGCTGGGTGCTCAGTGCTCAGGGTGCTGGGTGCTCAGTACTCAGGGTGCTCGGTGCTTAGTACTCAGGGTGCTGGGTGCTCAGTACTCTGGGTGCTGGGTGCTCAGTGCTCAGGGTGCTGGGTGCTCAGGGTGCTGGGTGCTCAGTACTCAGGGTGCTGTGTGCTCAGTTCTCTGGGTGCTGGGTGCTCAGTACTCAGGGAGCTGGGTGCTCAGTACTCAGGGTGCTGGGTGCTCAGTACTCGGGTGCTGGGTGCTCAGTGCTCAGGGTGCTGGGTGCTCAGTGCTTGGGGTGCTGGGTGCTCAGTGCTCAGTACTCAGGGTGCTGGGTGCTCAGTGCTCAGTACTCAGGGTGCTGGGTGCTCAGTGCTCAGGGTGCTGGGTGCTCAGTGCTCAGGGTGCTGGGTGCTCAGTGCTCAGGGTGCTGGGTGCTCAGTACTCAGGGTGCTCGGTGCTTAGTACTCAGGGTGCTGGGTGCTCAGTACTCCGGGTGCTGGGTGCTCAGTGCTCAGTACTCAGGGTGCTGGGTGCTCAGTACTCAGGGTGCTGGGTGCTCAGTGCTCGGGGTGCTGGGTGCTCAGTGCTCGGGGTGCTCGGTGCTCAGTACACAGGGTGCTGGGTGCTCAGTGCTCGGGGTGCTCAGTACTCAGGGTGCTGTGTGTTCAGTGCTCAGGGTGCTTGGTGCTCAGTACTCAGGGTGCTCGGTGCTTAGTACTCAGGGTGCTGGGTGCTCAGTACTCCGGGTGCTGGGTGCTCAGTGCTCGGGGTGCTCAGTGCTCAGTGCTCAAGGTGCTGGGTGCTCAGTAATCAGGGTGATCATTGCTCAGGGTGCTGGGTGCTCAGTACTCAGGGTGCTGGGTGCTCAGTACTCAGGGTGCTCAGTGCTCAGTACTCAGGGTGCTCAGTGCTCAGTACTAAGGGTGCTCAGTGCTCAGGGTGCTGGGTGCTCAGTGTTCGGGGTGCTCGGTGCTCAGTACTCAGGGTGCTGGGTGCTCAGTGCTCATGGTGCTGGGTGCTCAGTGCTCAGGGTGCTGGTTGCTCAGTGCGCAGGGTGCTGGGTGCTCAGTACTCAGGGTTTTCGGTGCTCAGTACTCCGGGTGCTCAGTGCTCAGTACTCAGGGTGCTGGGTGCTCAGTGCTCAGGGTGCTGGGTGCTCAGTACTCAGGGTGCTGGGTGCTCGGTGCTCAGTACGCTGGGTGCTCAGTACTCAGGTTGCTGGGTACTCAGTACTCAGGGTGCTGGGTGCTCAGTACTCAGGGTGCTCGGTGCTCAGTACTCAGGGTGCTGGGTGCTCAGTGCTCAGGGTGCTGGGTGCTCAGTACTCAGGGTGCTGGGTGCTCAGTGCTCGGGGTGCTCGGTGCTCAGTACGCTGGGTGCTCAGTACTCAGGGTGCTGGGTGCTCAGTACTCAGGGTGCTGTGTGCTCAGTACTCAGGGTGCTGGGTGCTTAGTACTCAGGGTGCTGGGTTTTTAGTACTCAGGGTGCTGGCTGCTCAGTGCTCAGGGTGCTCGGTGCTCAGTGCTCTGGGTGCTGGGTGCTCTGTGCTCGGGGTGCTGGGTGCTCATTGCTCAGGGTGCTGGGTGCTCAGTTCTCAGGGTGCTCAGTGCTCGGTGCTCGGGATGCTGGGTGCTCAGTGCTCGGGGTGCTGGGTGCTCAGTGCTCAGGGCGCTGGGTGCTCAGTGCTCAGGGATCTGGGTGCTCAGTGCTCAGGGCGCTGGGTACTCAGTACTCGGGGTGCTCGGAGCTCAGTACTCAGTGTGCCGGGTGCTCAGTGCTCGGGGTGCTCGGTGCTCAGTACTCAGGGTGCTGGGTGCTCAGTGCACGGGGTGCTCGGTGCTCAGTACTCAGGGTGCTGGGTGCTCAGTGCTCGGGGTGCTCGGTGCTCAGTACGTTGGGTGCTCACTACTCAGGGTGCTGGGTGCTCAGTGCTCAGGGTGCTCGGTGCTCAGTGCTCAGGGTGCTGGGTGCTCAGTACTCAGGGTGCTGGTTGCTCAGTTCTCGGGGTGCTGGGTGCTCAGTACTCAGGGTGCTGGGTGCTCAGTGCTCAGGGTGCTGGGTGCTCAGTGCTCAGGGTGCTCGGTGCTTAGTACTCAGGGTGCTGGGTGCTCAGTACTCAGGGTGCTGGGTGCTCAGTGCTCAGGGTGCTGGGTGCTCAGTGCTCAGGGTGCTGGGTGCTCAGTACTCAGGGTGCTGGGTGCTCAGTTCTCTGGGTGCTGGGTGCTCAGTACTCAGGGAGCTGGGTGCTCAGTACTCAGGGTGCTGGGTGCTCAGTACTCGGGTGCTGGGTGCTCAGTGCTCAGGGTGCTGGGTGCTCAGTGCTTGGGGTGCTGGGTGCTCAGTGCTCAGTACTCAGGGTGCTGGGGGCTCAGTGCTCAGTACTCAGGGTGCTCGGTGCTCAGTGCTCTGGGTGCTGGGTGCTCTGTGCTCGGGGTGCTGGGTGCTCATTGCTCAGGGTGCTGGGTGCTCAGTTCTCAGGGTGCTCAGTGCTCGGTGCTCGGGATGCTGGGTGCTCAGTGCTCGGGGTGCTGGGTGCTCAGTGCTCAGGGCGCTGGGTGCTCAGTGCTCAGGGATCTGGGTGCTCAGTGCTCAGGGCGCTGGGTACTCAGTACTCGGGGTGCTCGGAGCTCAGTACTCAGTGTGCCGGGTGCTCAGTGCTCGGGGTGCTCGGTGCTCAGTACTCAGGGTGCTGGGTGCTCAGTGCACGGGGTGCTCGGTGCTCAGTACTCAGGGTGCTGGGTGCTCAGTGCTCGGGGTGCTCGGTGCTCAGTACGTTGGGTGCTCACTACTCAGGGTGCTGGGTGCTCAGTGCTCAGGGTGCTCGGTGCTCAGTGCTCAGGGTGCTGGGTGCTCAGTACTCAGGGTGCTGGTTGCTCAGTTCTCGGGGTGCTGGGTGCTCAGTACTCAGGGTGCTGGGTGCTCAGTGCTCAGGGTGCTGGGTGCTCAGTGCTCAGGGTGCTCGGTGCTTAGTACTCAGGGTGCTGGGTGCTCAGTACTCAGGGTGCTGGGTGCTCAGTGCTCAGGGTGCTGGGTGCTCAGTGCTCAGGGTGCTGGGTGCTCAGTACTCAGGGTGCTGGGTGCTCAGTTCTCTGGGTGCTGGGTGCTCAGTACTCAGGGAGCTGGGTGCTCAGTACTCAGGGTGCTGGGTGCTCAGTACTCGGGTGCTGGGTGCTCAGTGCTCAGGGTGCTGGGTGCTCAGTGCTTGGGGTGCTGGGTGCTCAGTGCTCAGTACTCAGGGTGCTGGGGGCTCAGTGCTCAGTACTCAGGGTGCTGGGTGCTCAGTGCTCAGGGTGCTGGGTGCTCAGTGCTCAGGGTGCTGGGTGCTCAGTGCTCAGGGTGCTGGGTGCTCAGTACTCAGGGTGCTCGGTGCTTAGTACTCAGGGTGCTGGGTGCTCAGTACTCAGGGTGCTGGGTGCTCAGTGCTCAGGGTGCTGGGTGCTCAGTGCTCAGGGTGCTGGGTGCTCAGTACTCAGGGTGCTGTGTGCTCAGTTCTCTGGGTGCTGGCTGCTCAGTACTCAGGGAGCTGGGTGCTCAGTACTCAGGGTGCTGGGTGCTCAGTACTCGGGTGCTGGGTGCTCTGTGCTCGGGGTGCTGGGTGCTCATTGCTCAGGGTGGTGGGTGCTCAGTACTCAGGGTGCTGGGTGCGCAGTGCTCGGGGTGCTGGGTGCTCAGTGCTCGGGGTGCTGGGTGCTCAGTGCTCAGGGTGCTGGGTGCTCAGTACTCGGGGTGCTGGGTGCTCAGTACTCAGGGTGCTGGGTGCTCAGTACTCAGGGTGCTGGGTGATCAGTACTCGGGTGCTGGGTGCTCAGTGCTCAGAGTGCTGGGTGCTCAGTGCTTGGGGTGCTGGGTGCTCAGTGCTCAGTACTCAGGGTGCTGGGTGCTCAGTGCTCTTGGTGCTGGGTGCACAGTGCTCAGTACTCAGGGTGCTGGGTGCTCAGTGCTCAGGGTGCTGGGTGCTCAGTGCTCAGGGTGCTGGGTGCTCAGTGCTCAGCGTGCTGGGTGCTCAGTGCTCAGGGTGCTGGGTACTCAGTGCTCGGGGTGCTGGGTGCTCAGTACTCAGGGTGCTGGGTGCTCAGTACTCAGGGTGCTCAGTGCTCAGTACTCAGGGTGCTCAGTGCTCAGTACTCAGGGTGCTCAGTGCTCAGGGTGCTGGGTGCTCAGTGCTCGGGGTGCTGGGTGCTCAGTCCTCAGGGTGCTGGGTGCTCAGTGCTCAGGGTGCTCGGTGCTCAGTGCTCAGGGTGCTGGGTGCTCAGTACTCAGGGTGCTGGTTGCTCAGTTCTCGGGGTGCTGGGTGCTCAGTACTCAGGGTGCTGGGTGCTCAGTGCTCAGGGTGCTGGATGCTCAGTGCTCAGGGTGCTCGGTGCTTAGTACTCAGGGTGCTGGGTGCTCAGTACTCAGGGTGCTGGGTGCTCAGTGCTCAGGGTGCTGGGTGCTCAGTGCTCAGGGTGCTGGGTGCTCAGTACTCAGGGTGCTGGGTGCTCAGTTCTCTGGGTGCTGGGTGCTCAGTACTCAGGGAGCTGGGTGCTCAGTACTCAGGGTGCTGGGTGCTCAGTTCTCGGGTGCTGGGTGCTCAGTGCTCAGGGTGCTGGGTGCTCAGTGCTTGGGGTGCTGGGTGCTCAGTGCTCAGTACTCAGGGTGCTGGGGGCTCAGTGCTCAGTACTCAGGGTGCTGGGTGCTCAGTGTTCAGGGTGCTGGGTGCTCAGTGCTCAGGGTGCTGGGTGCTCAGTGCTCAGGGTGCTGGGTGCTCAGTACTCAGGGTGCTCGGTGCTTAGTACTCAGGGTGCTGGGTGCTCAGTACTCTGGGTGCTGGGTGCTCAGTGCTCAGGGTGCTGGGTGCTCAGGGTGCTGGGTGCTCAGTACTCAGGGTGCTGTGTGCTCAGTTCTCTGGGTGCTGGGTGCTCAGTACTCAGGGAGCTGGGTGCTCAGTACTCAGGGTGCTGGGTGCTCAGTACTCGGGTGCTGGGTGCTCAGTGCTCAGGGTGCTGGGTGCTCAGTGCTTGGGGTGCTGGGTGCTCAGTGCTCAGTACTCAGGGTGCTGGGTGCTCAGTGCTCAGTACTCAGGGTGCTGGGTGCTCAGTGCTCAGGGTGCTGGGTGCTCAGTGCTCAGGGTGCTGGGTGCTCAGTGCTCAGGGTGCTGGGTGCTCAGTACTCAGGGTGCTCGGTGCTTAGTACTCAGGGTGCTGGGTGCTCAGTACTCCGGGTGCTGGGTGCTCAGTGCTCAGTACTCAGGGTGCTGGGTGCTCAGTACTCAGGGTGCTGGGTGCTCAGTGCTCGGGGTGCTGGGTGCTCAGTGCTCGGGGTGCTCGGTGCTCAGTACACAGGGTGCTGGGTGCTCAGTGCTCGGGGTGCTCAGTACTCAGGGTGCTGTGTGTTCAGTGCTCAGGGTGCTTGGTGCTCAGTACTCAGGGTGCTCGGTGCTTAGTACTCAGGGTGCTGGGTGCTCAGTACTCCGGGTGCTGGGTGCTCAGTGCTCGGGGTGCTCAGTGCTCAGTGCTCAAGGTGCTGGGTGCTCAGTAATCAGGGTGATCATTGCTCAGGGTGCTGGGTGCTCAGTACTCAGGGTGCTGGGTGCTCAGTACTCAGGGTGCTCAGTGCTCAGTACTCAGGGTGCTCAGTGCTCAGTACTAAGGGTGCTCAGTGCTCAGGGTGCTGGGTGCTCAGTGTTCGGGGTGCTCGGTGCTCAGTACTCAGGGTGCTGGGTGCTCAGTGCTCATGGTGCTGGGTGCTCAGTGCTCAGGGTGCTGGTTGCTCAGTGCGCAGGGTGCTGGGTGCTCAGTACTCAGGGTTTTCGGTGCTCAGTACTCCGGGTGCTCAGTGCTCAGTACTCAGGGTGCTGGGTGCTCAGTGCTCAGGGTGCTGGGTGCTCAGTACTCAGGGTGCTGGGTGCTCGGTGCTCAGTACGCTGGGTGCTCAGTACTCAGGTTGCTGGGTACTCAGTACTCAGGGTGCTGGGTGCTCAGTACTCAGGGTGCTCGGTGCTCAGTACTCAGGGTGCTGGGTGCTCAGTGCTCAGGGTGCTGGGTGCTCAGTACTCAGGGTGCTGGGTGCTCAGTGCTCGGGGTGCTCGGTGCTCAGTACGCTGGGTGCTCAGTACTCAGGGTGCTGGGTGCTCAGTACTCAGGGTGCTGTGTGCTCAGTACTCAGGGTGCTGGGTGCTTAGTACTCAGGGTGCTGGGTTTTTAGTACTCAGGGTGCTGGCTGCTCAGTGCTCAGGGTGCTCGGTGCTCAGTGCTCTGGGTGCTGGGTGCTCTGTGCTCGGGGTGCTGGGTGCTCATTGCTCAGGGTGCTGGGTGCTCAGTTCTCAGGGTGCTCAGTGCTCGGTGCTCGGGATGCTGGGTGCTCAGTGCTCGGGGTGCTGGGTGCTCAGTGCTCAGGGCGCTGGGTGCTCAGTGCTCAGGGATCTGGGTGCTCAGTGCTCAGGGCGCTGGGTAATCAGTACTCGGGGTGCTCGGAGCTCAGTACTCAGTGTGCCGGGTGCTCAGTGCTCGGGGTGCTCGGTGCTCAGTACTCAGGGTGCTGGGTGCTCAGTGCACGGGGTGCTCGGTGCTCAGTACTCAGGGTGCTGGGTGCTCAGTGCTCGGGGTGCTCGGTGCTCAGTACGTTGGGTGCTCACTACTCAGGGTGCTGGGTGCTCAGTGCTCAGGGTGCTGGGTGCTGAGTGCTCAGGGTGCTGGGTGCTCAGTACTCAGGGTGCTGGGTGCGCAGTGCTCAGGGTGCTGGGTGCTCAGTGCTCAGGGTGCTGGGTGCTCAGTGCTCTGGGTGCTGGGTGCTCAGTGCTCGGGGCGCTGGGTGCTCAGTGCTCGGGGTGCTCGGAGCTCAGTACTCAGTGTGCTGGGTGCTCAGTGCTCGGGGTGCTCGGTGCTCAGTACTCAGGGTGCTGGGTGCTAAGTGCTCGGGGTGCTCGGTGCTCAGTACGTTGGGTGCTCACTACTCAGGGTGCTGGGTGCTCAGTGCTCAGGGTGCTGCGTGCTGAGTGCTCAGGGTGCTGGGTGCTCAGTGCTCAGGGTGCTGGGTGCTCAGTACTCAGGGTGCTGGGTGCGCAGTGCTCGGGGTGATGGGTGCTCAGTGCTCAGGGTGCTGGGTGCTCAGTGCTCAGGGTGCTGGGTGCTCAGTACTCGGGGTGCTGGGAGCTCAGTACTCAGGGTGCTGGGTGCTCAGTACTCAGGGTGCTCAGTGCTCAGTACTCAGGGTGCTCAGTGCTCAGTACTAAGGGTGCTCAGTGCTCAGGGTGCTGGGTGCTCAGTGTTCGGGGTGCTCGGTGCTCAGTACTCAGGGTGCTGGGTGCTCAGTGCTCATGGTGCTGGGTGCTCAGTGCTCAGGGTGCTGGTTGCTCAGTGCTCAGGGTGCTGGGTGCTCAGTACTCAGGGTTTTCGGTGCTCAGTACTCGGGGTGCTCAGTGCTCAGTACTCAGGGTGCTGGGTGCTCAGTGCTCAGGGTGCTGGGTGCTCAGTACTCAGGGTGCTGGGTGCTCGGTGCTCAGTACGCTGGGTGCTCAGTACTCAGGTTGCTGGGAACTCAGTACTCAGGGTGCTGGGTGCTCAGTACTCAGGGTGCTCGGTGCTCAGTACTCAGGGTGCTGGGTGCTCAGTGCTCAGGGTGCTTTGTGCTCAGTACTCAGAGTGCTGGGTGCTCAGTGCTCGGGGTGCTCGGTGCTCACTACGCTGGGTGCTCAGTACTCAGGGTGCTGGGTGCTCAGTACTCAGGGTGCTGTGTGCTCAGTACTCAGGGTGCTGGGTGCTTAGTACTCAGGGTGCTGGGTGCTTAGTACTCAGGGTGCTGGCTGCTCAGTGCTCAGGGTGCTCGGTGCTCAGTGCTCGGGGTCCTGGGTGCTCAGTACTCAGGGTGGTCAGTGCTCAGTGCTCTGGGTGCTGGGTGCTCTGTGCTCGGGGTGCTGGGTGCTCATTGCTCAGGGTGGTGGGTGCTCAGTACTCAGGGTGCTGGGTGCGCAGTGCTCGGGGTGCTGGGTGCTCAGTGCTCGGGGTGCTGGGTGCTCAGTGCTCAGGGTGCTGGGTGCTCAGTACTCAGGGTGCTGGGTGCTCAGTACTCAGGGTGCTGGGTGCTCAGTACTCAGGGTGCTGGGTGATCAGTACTCGGGTGCTGGGTGCTCAGTGCTCAGAGTGCTGGGTGCTCAGTGCTTGGGGTGCTGGGTGCTCAGTGCTCAGTACTCAGGGTGCTGGGTGCTCAGTGCTCTTGGTGCTGGGTGCACAGTGCTCAGTACTCAGGGTGCTGGGTGCTCAGTGCTCAGGGTGCTGGGTGCTCAGTGCTCAGGGTGCTGGGTGCTCAGTGCTCAGCGTGCTGGGTGCTCAGTGCTCAGGGTGCTGGGTACTCAGTGCTCGGGGTGCTGGGTGCTCAGTACTCAGGGTGCTGGGTGCTCAGTACTCAGGGTGCTCAGTGCTCAGTACTCAGGGTGCTCAGTGCTCAGTACTCAGGGTGCTCAGTGCTCAGGGTGCTGGGTGCTCAGTGCTCGGGGTGCTGGGTGCTCAGTCCTCAGGGTGCTGGGTGCTCAGTACTCAGGGTGCTGGGTGCTCAGTGCTCAGGGTGCTGGGTGCTCAGTGCTCAGGGTGCTCGGTGCTTAGTACTCAGGGTGCTGGGTGCTCAGTACTCAGGGTGCTGGGTGCTCAGTGCTCAGGGTGCTGGGTGCTCAGTGCTCAGGGTGCTGGGTGCTCAGTACTCAGGGTGCTGGGTGCTCAGTTCTCTGGGTGCTGGGTGCTCAGTACTCAGGGAGCTGGGTGCTCAGTACTCAGGGTGCTGGGTGCTCAGTACTCGGGTGCTGGGTGCTCAGTGCTCAGGGTGCTGGGTGCTCAGTGCTTGGGGTGCTGGGTGCTCAGTGCTCAGTACTCAGGGTGCTGGGGGCTCAGTGCTCAGTACTCAGGGTGCTGGGTGCTCAGTGCTCAGGGTGCTGGGTGCTCAGTGCTCAGGGTGCTGGGTGCTCAGTGCTCAGGGTGCTGGGTGCTCAGTACTCAGGGTGCTCGGTGCTTAGTACTCAGGGTGCTGGGTGCTCAGTACTCAGGGTGCTGGGTGCTCAGTGCTCAGGGTGCTGGGTGCTCAGTGCTCAGGGTGCTGGGTGCTCAGTACTCAGGGTGCTGTGTGCTCAGTTCTCTGGGTGCTGGGTGCTCAGTACTCAGGGAGCTGGGTGCTCAGTACTCAGGGTGCTGGGTGCTCAGTACTCGGGTGCTGGGTGCTCTGTGCTCGGGGTGCTGGGTGCTCATTGCTCAGGGTGGTGGGTGCTCAGTACTCAGGGTGCTGGGTGCGCAGTGCTCGGGGTGCTGGGTGCTCAGTGCTCGGGGTGCTGGGTGCTCAGTGCTCAGGGTGCTGGGTGCTCAGTACTCGGGGTGCTGGGTGCTCAGTACTCAGGGTGCTGGGTGCTCAGTACTCAGGGTGCTGTGTGATCAGTACTCGGGTGCTGGGTGCTCAGTGCTCAGAGTGCTGGGTGCTCAGTGCTTGGGGTGCTGGGTGCTCAGTGCTCAGTACTCAGGGTGCTGGGTGCTCAGTGCTCTTGGTGCTGGGTGCACAGTGCTCAGTACTCAGGGTGCTGGGTGCTCAGTGCTCAGGGTTCTGGGTGCTCAGTGCTCAGGGTGCTGGGTGCTCAGTGCTCAGCGTGCTGGGTGCTCAGTGCTCAGGGTGCTGGGTACTCAGTGCTCGGGGTGCTGGGTGCTCAGTACTCAGGGTGCTGGGTGCTCAGTACTCAGGGTGCTCAGTGCTCAGTACTCAGGGTGCTCAGTGCTCAGTACTCAGGGTGCTCAGTGCTCAGGGTGCTGGGTGCTCAGTGCTCGGGGTGCTGGGTGCTCAGTCCTCAGGGTGCTGGGTGCTCAGTGCTCAGGGTGCTCGGTGCTCAGTGCTCAGGGTGCTGGGTGCTCAGTACTCAGGGTGCTGGTTGCTCAGTTCTCGGGGTGCTGGGTGCTCAGTACTCAGGGTGCTGGGTGCTCAGTGCTCAGGGTGCTGGATGCTCAGTGCTCAGGGTGCTCGGTGCTTAGTACTCAGGGTGCTGGGTGCTCAGTACTCAGGGTGCTGGGTGCTCAGTGCTCAGGGTGCTGGGTGCTCAGTGCTCAGGGTGCTGGGTGCTCAGTACTCAGGGTGCTGGGTGCTCAGTTCTCTGGGTGCTGGGTGCTCAGTACTCAGGGAGCTGGGTGCTCAGTACTCAGGGTGCTGGGTGCTCAGTACTCGGGTGCTGGGTGCTCAGTGCTCAGGGTGCTGGGTGCTCAGTGCTTGGGGTGCTGGGTGCTCAGTGCTCAGTACTCAGGGTGCTGGGGGCTCAGTGCTCAGTACTCAGGGTGCTGGGTGCTCAGTGTTCAGGGTGCTGGGTGCTCAGTGCTCAGGGTGCTGGGTGCTCAGTGCTCAGGGTGCTGGGTGCTCAGTACTCAGGGTGCTCGGTGCTTAGTACTCAGGGTGCTGGGTGCTCAGTACTCTGGGTGCTGGGTGCTCAGTGCTCAGGGTGCTGGGTGCTCAGTGCTCAGGGTGCTGGGTGCTCAGTACTCAGGGTGCTGTGTGCTCAGTTCTCTGGGTGCTGGGTGCTCAGTACTCAGGGAGCTGGGTGCTCAGTACTCAGGGTGCTGGGTGCTCAGTACTCGGGTGCTGGGTGCTCAGTGCTCAGGGTGCTGGGTGCTCAGTGCTTGGGGTGCTGGGTGCTCAGTGCTCAGTACTCAGGGTGCTGGGTGCTCAGTGCTCAGTACTCAGGGTGCTGGGTGCTCAGTGCTCAGGGTGCTGGGTGCTCAGTGCTCAGGGTGCTGGTTGCTCAGTGCTCAGGGTGCTGGGTGCTCAGTGTTCAGGGTGCTCAGTGCTCAGTACTCAGGGTGCTGGGTGCTCAGTACTCAGGGTGCTGGGTGCTCAGTGCTCGGGGTGCTGGGTGCTCAGTGCTCGGGGTGCTCGGTGCTCAGTACACAGGGTGCTGGGTGCTCAGTGCTCGGGGTGCTCAGTACTCACGGTGCTGTGTGTTCAGTGCTCAGGGTGCTTGGTGCTCAGTACTCAGGGTGCTCGGTGCTTAGTACTCAGGGTGCTGGGTGCTCAGTACTCCGGGTGCTGGGTGCTCAGTGCTCGGGGTGCTCAGTGCTCAGTGCTCAAGGTGCTGGGTGCTCAGTAATCAGGGTGATCATTGCTCAGGGTGCTGGGTGCTCAGTACTCAGGGTGCTGGGTGCTCAGTACTCAGGGTGCTCAGTGCTCAGTATTCAGGGTGCTCAGTGCTCAGTACTAAGGGTGCTCAGTGCTCAGGGTGCTGGGTGCTCAGTGTTCGGGGTGCTCGGTGCTCAGTACTCAGGGTGCTGGGTGCTCAGTGCTCATGGTGCTGGGTGCTCAGTGCTCAGGGTGCTGGTTGCTCAGTGCGCAGGGTGCTGGGTGCTCAGTACTCAGGGTTTTCGGTGCTCAGTACTCCGGGTGCTCAGTGCTCAGTACTCAGGGTGCTGGGTGCTCAGTGCTCAGGGTGCTGGGTGCTCAGTACTCAGGGTGCTGGGTGCTCGGTGCTCAGTACGCTGGGTGCTCAGTACTCAGGTTGCTGGGTACTCAGTACTCAGGGTGCTGATTGCTCAGTACTCAGGGTGCTCGGTGCTCAGTACTCAGGGTGCTGGGTGCTCAGTGCTCAGGGTGCTGGGTGCTCAGTACTCAGGGTGCTGGGTGCTCAGTGCTCGGGGTGCTCGGTGCTCAGTACGCTGGGTGCTCAGTACTCAGGGTGCTGGGTGCTCAGTACTCAGGGTGCTGTGTGCTCAGTACTCAGGGTGCTGGGTGCTTAGTACTCAGGGTGCTGGGTTTTTAGTACTCAGGGTGCTGGCTGCTCAGTGCTCAGGGTGCTCGGTGCTCAGTGCTCTGGGTGCTGGGTGCTCTGTGCTCGGGGTGCTGGGTGCTCATTGCTCAGGGTGCTGGGTGCTCAGTTCTCAGGGTGCTCAGTGCTCGGTGCTCGGGATGCTGGGTGCTCAGTGCTCGGGGTGCTGGGTGCTCAGTGCTCAGGGCGCTGGGTGCTCAGTGCTCAGGGATCTGGGTGCTCAGTGCTCAGGGCGCTGGGTACTCAGTGCTCGGGGTGCTCGGAGCTCAGTACTCAGTGTGCTGGGTGCTCAGTGCTCGGGGTGCTCGGTGCTCAGTACTCAGGGTGCTGGGTGCTCAGTGCACGGGGTGCTCGGTGCTCAGTACTCAGGGTGCTGGGTGCTCAGTGCTCGGGGTGCTCGGTGCTCAGTACGTTGGGTGCTCACTACTCAGGGTGCTGGGTGCTCAGTGCTCAGGGTGCTGGGTGCTGAGTGCTCAGGGTGCTGGGTGCTCAGTGCTCAGGGTGCTGGGTGCTCAGTACTCAGGGTGCTGGGTGCGCAGTGCTCGGGGTTCTGGGTGCTCAGTGCTCAGGGTGCTGGGTGCTCAGTGCTCAGTGTGCTGGGTGCTCAGTACTCGGGGTGCTGTGTGCTCAGTACTCAGGGTGCTGGGTGCTCAGTACTCAGGGTGCTGGCTGATCAGTACTCGGGTGCTGGGTGCTCAGTGCTCAGAGTGCTGGGTGCTCAGTGCTCGGGGTGCTGGGTGCTCAGTGCTCAGTACTCAGGGTGCTGGGTGCTCAGTGCTCTTGGTGCTGGGTGCACAGTGCTCAGTACTCAGGGTGCTGGGTGCTCAGTGCTCAGGGTGCTGGGTGCTCAGTGCTCAGCGTGCTGGGTGCTCAGTGCTCAGGGTGCTGGGTGCTCAGTGCTCAGGGTGCTGGGTACTCATTGCTCGGGGTGCTGGGTGCTCAGTACTCAGGGTGCTGGGTGCTCAGTACTCAGGGTGCTCAGTGCTCAGTACTCAGGGTGCTCAGTGCTCAGTACTCAGGGTGCTCAGTGCTCAGGGTGCTGGGTGCTCAGTGCTCGGGGTGCTGGGTGCTCAGTCCTCAGGGTGCTGGGTGCTCAGTGCTCAGGGTGCTCGGTGCTCAGTGCTCAGGGTGCTGGGTGCTCAGTACTCAGGGTGCTGGGTGCTCAGTGCTCGGGGTGCTGGGTGCTCAGTACTCAGGGTGCTGGGTGCTCAGTGCTCAGGGTGCTGGGTGCTCAGTGCTCAGGGTGCTCGGTGCTTAGTACTCAGGGTGCTGGGTGCTCAGTACTCAGGGTGCTGGGTGCTCAGTGCTCAGGGTGCTGGGTGCTCAGTGCTCAGGGTGCTGGGTGCTCAGTACTCAGTGTGCTCAGTGCTCAGTACTCAGGGTGCTCAGTGCTCAGTACTCAGGGTGCTCAGTGCTCAGGGTGCTGGGTGCTCAGTGCTCGGGGTGCTGGGTGCTCAGTCCTCAGGGTGCTGGGTGCTCAGTGCTCAGGGTGCTCGGTGCTCAGTGCTCAAGGTGCTGGGTGCTCAGTACTCAGGGTGCTGGGTGCTTAGTGCTCGGGGTGCTGGGTGCTCAGTACTCAGGGTGCTGGGTGCTCAGTGCTCAGGGTGCTGGGTGCTCAGTGCTCAGGGTGCACGGTGCTTAGTACTCAGGGTGCTGGGTGCTCAGTACTCAGGGTGCTGGGTGCTCAGTGCTCAGGGTGCTGGGTGCTCAGTGCTCAGTGTGCTGGATGCTCAGTACTCAGGGTGCTGGGTGCTCAGTTCTCGGGGTGCTGGGTGCTCATTACTCAGGGAGCTGGGTGCTCAGTACTCAGGATGCTGGGTGCTCAGTACTCGGGTGCTGGGTGCTCAGTGCTCAGGGTGCTGGGTGCTCAGTGCTTGGGGTGCTGGGTGCTCAGTGCTCAGTACTCAGGGTGCTGGGGCTCAGTGCTCGGGGTGCTGGGTGCTCAGTGCTCAGTACTCAGGGTGCTGGGTGCTCAGTGCTCAGGGTGCTGGGTGCTCAGTGCTCAGGGTGCTGGGTGCTCAGTGCTCAGGGTGCTGGTTGCTCATTGCTCAGGGTGCTCGGTGCTCAGTGCTCAGGGTGCTGGGTGCTCAGTACTCAGGGTGCTGGGTGCTCAGTGCTCGGGGTGCTGGGTGCTCAGTACTCAGGGTGCTGGGTGCTCAGTGCTCAGGGTGCTGGGTGCTCAGTGCTCAGGGTGCTCGGTGCTTAGTACTCGGGGTGCTGGGTGCTCAGTACTCAGGGTTCTGGGTGCTCAGTGCTCAGGGTGCTGGGTGCTCAGTGCTCAGGGTGCTGGGTGCTCAGTACTCAGGGTGCTGGGTGCTCAGTACTCAGGGTGCTGGGTGCTCAGTTCTCAGGGTGCTGGGTGCTCAGTGCTCGGGGTGCTGGGTGCTCAGTGCTCAGGGTGCTGGGTGCTCAGTACTCAGGGTGCTGGGTGATCAGTACTCAGGTGCTGGGTGCTCAGTGCTCAGAGTGCTGGGTGCTCAGTGCTTGGGGTGCTGGGTGCTCAGTGCTCAGTACTCAGGGTGCTGGGTGCACAGTACTCAGGGTGCTGGGTGCTCAGTGCTCGGGGTGCTGGGTGCTCAGTGCTCGGGGTGCTCGGTGCTCAGTACTCAGGGTGCTGGGTGCTCAGTGCTCGGGGTGCTCAGTACTCAGGGTGCTGTGTGTTCAGTGCTCAGGGTGCTGGGTGCTCAGTACTCAGGGTGCTCGGTGCTTAGTACTCAGGGTGCTGGGTGCTCAGTACTCCGGGTGCTGGGTGCTCAGTGCTCGGGGTGCTCAGTGCTCAGTGCTCAAGGTGCTGGGTGCTCAGTAATCAGGGTGATCATTGCTCAGGGTGCTGGGTGCTCAGTACTCAGGGTGCTGGGTGCTCAGTACTCAGGGTGCTCAGTGCTCAGTATTCAGGGTGCTCAGTGCTCAGTACTAAGGGTGCTCAGTGCTCAGGGTGCTGGGTGCTCAGTGTTCGGGGTGCTCGGTGCTCAGTACTCAGGGTGCTGGGTGCTCAGTGCTCATGGTGCTGGGTGCTCAGTGCTCAGGGTGCTGGTTGCTCAGTGCGCAGGGTGCTGGGTGCTCAGTACTCAGGGTTTTCGGTGCTCAGTACTCCGGGTGCTCAGTGCTCAGTACTCAGGGTGCTGGGTGCTCAGTGCTCAGGGTGCTGGGTGCTCAGTACTCAGGGTGCTGGGTGCTCGGTGCTCAGTACGCTGGGTGCTCAGTACTCAGGTTGCTGGGTACTCAGTACTCAGGGTGCTGATTGCTCAGTACTCAGGGTGCTCGGTGCTCAGTACTCAGGGTGCTGGGTGCTCAGTGCTCAGGGTGCTGGGTGCTCAGTACTCAGGGTGCTGGGTGCTCAGTGCTCGGGGTGCTCGGTGCTCAGTACGCTGGGTGCTCAGTACTCAGGGTGCTGGGTGCTCAGTACTCAGGGTGCTGTGTGCTCAGTACTCAGGGTGCTGGGTGCTTAGTACTCAGGGTGCTGGGTTTTTAGTACTCAGGGTGCTGGCTGCTCAGTGCTCAGGGTGCTCGGTGCTCAGTGCTCTGGGTGCTGGGTGCTCTGTGCTCGGGGTGCTGGGTGCTCATTGCTCAGGGTGCTGGGTGCTCAGTTCTCAGGGTGCTCAGTGCTCGGTGCTCGGGATGCTGGGTGCTCAGTGCTCGGGGTGCTGGGTGCTCAGTGCTCAGGGCGCTGGGTGCTCAGTGCTCAGGGATCTGGGTGCTCAGTGCTCAGGGCGCTGGGTACTCAGTGCTCGGGGTGCTTGGAGCTCAGTACTCAGTGTGCTGGGTGCTCAGTGCTCGGGGTGCTCGGTGCTCAGTACTCAGGGTGCTGGGTGCTCAGTGCACGGGGTGCTCGGTGCTCAGTACTCAGGGTGCTGGGTGCTCAGTGCTCGGGGTGCTCGGTGCTCAGTACGTTGGGTGCTCACTACTCAGGGTGCTGGGTGCTCAGTGCTCAGGGTGCTGGGTGCTGAGTGCTCAGGGTGCTGGGTGCTCAGTGCTCAGGGTGCTGGGTGCTCAGTACTCAGGGTGCTGGGTGCGCAGTGCTCGGGGTTCTGGGTGCTCAGTGCTCAGGGTGCTGGGTGCTCAGTGCTCAGTGTGCTGGGTGCTCAGTACTCGGGGTGCTGTGTGCTCAGTACTCAGGGTGCTGGGTGCTCATTACTCAGGGTGCTGGCTGATCAGTACTCGGGTGCTGGGTGCTCAGTGCTCAGAGTGCTGGGTGCTCAGTGCTCGGGGTGCTGGGTTCTCAGTGCTCAGTACTCAGGGTGCTGGGTGCTCAGTGCTCTTGGTGCTGGGTGCACAGTGCTCAGTACTCAGGGTGCTGGGTGCTCAGTGCTCAGGGTGCTGGGTGCTCAGTGCTCAGCGTGCTGGGTGCTCAGTGCTCAGGGTGCTGGGTGCTCAGTACCCAGGGTGCTCAGTGCTCAGTACTCAGGGTGCTCAGTGCTCAGTACTCAGGGTGCTCAGTGCTCAGGGTGCTGGGTGCTCAGTGCTCGGGGTGCTGGGTGCTCAGTCCTCAGGGTGCTGGGTGCTCAGTGCTCAGGGTGCTCGGTGCTCAGTGCTCAGGGTGCTGGGTGCTCAGTACTCAGGGTGCTGGGTGCTCAGTGCTCGGGGTGCTGGGTGCTCAGTACTCAGGGTGCTGGGTGCTCAGTGCTCAGGGTGCTGGGTGCTCAGTGCTCAGGGTGCTCGGTGCTTAGTACTCAGGGTGCTGGGTGCTCAGTACTCAGGGTGCTGGGTGCTCAGTGCTCAGGGTGCTGGGTGCTCAGTGCTCAGGGTGCTGGGTGCTGAGTACTCAGTGTGCTCAGTGCTCAGTACTCAGGGTGCTCAGTGCTCAGTACTCAGGGTGCTCAGTGCTCAGGGTGCTGGGTGCTCAGTGCTCGGGGTGCTGGGTGCTCAGTCCTCAGGGTGCTGGGTGCTCAGTGCTCAGGGTGCTCGGTGCTCAGTGCTCAAGGTGCTGGGTGCTCAGTACTCAGGGTGCTGGGTGCTTAGTGCTCGGGGTGCTGGGTGCTCAGTACTCAGGGTGCTGGGTGCTCAGTGCTCAGGGTGCTGGGTGCTCAGTGCTCAGGGTGCACGGTGCTTAGTACTCAGGGTGCTGGGTGCTCAGTACTCAGGGTGCTGGGTGCTCAGTGCTCAGGGTGCTGGGTGCTCAGTGCTCAGTGTGCTGGATGCTCAGTACTCAGGGTGCTGGGTGCTCAGTTCTCGGGGTGCTGGGTGCTCATTACTCAGGGAGCTGGGTGCTCAGTACTCAGGATGCTGGGTGCTCAGTACTCGGGTGCTGGGTGCTCAGTGCTCAGGGTGCTGGGTGCTCAGTGCTTGGGGTGCTGTGTGCTCAGTGCTCAGTACTCAGGGTGCTGGGGCTCAGTGCTCGGGGTGCTGGGTGCTCAGTGCTCAGTACTCAGGGTGCTGGGTGCTCAGTGCTCAGGGTGCTGGGTGCTCAGTGCTCAGGGTGCTGGGTGCTCAGTGCTCAGGGTGCTGGTTGCTCATTGCTCAGGGTGCTCGGTGCTCAGTGCTCAGGGTGCTGGGTGCTCAGTACTCAGGGTGCTGGGTGCTCAGTGCTCGGGGTGCTGGGTGCTCAGTACTCAGGGTGCTGGGTGCTCAGTGCTCAGGGTGCTGGGTGCTCAGTGCTCAGGGTGCTCGGTGCTTAGTACTCGGGGTGCTGGGTGCTCAGTACTCAGGGTTCTGGGTGCTCAGTGCTCAGGGTGCTGGGTGCTCAGTGCTCAGGGTGCTGGGTGCTCAGTACTCAGGGTGCTGGGTGCTCAGTACTCAGGGTGCTGGGTGCTCAGTTCTCAGGGTGCTGGGTGCTCAGTGCTCGGGGTGCTGGGTGCTCAGTGCTCAGGGTGCTGGGTGCTCAGTACTCAGGGTGCTGGGTGATCAGTACTCAGGTGCTGGGTGCTCAGTGCTCAGAGTGCTGGGTGCTCAGTGCTTGGGGTGCTGGGTGCTCAGTGCTCAGTACTCAGGGTGGTGGGTGCACAGTACTCAGGGTGCTGGGTGCTCAGTGCTCGGGGTGCTGGGTGCTCAGTGCTCGGGGTGCTCGGTGCTCAGTACTCAGGGTGCTGGGTGCTCAGTGCTCGGGGTGCTCAGTACTCAGGGTGCTGTGTGTTCAGTGCTCAGGGTGCTGGGTGCTCAGTACTCAGGGTGCTCGGTGCTTAGTACTCAGGGTGCTGGGTGCTGAGTACTCCGGGTGCTGGGTGCTCAGTGCTCGGGGTGCTCAGTGCTCAGTGCTCAACGTGCTGGGTGCTCAGTACTCAGGGTGATCATTGCTCAGGGTGCTGGGTGCTCAGTACTCAGGGTGCTGGGTGCTCAGTACTCAGGGTGCTCAGTGCTCAGTACTCAGGGTGCTCAGTGCTCAGTACTAAGGGTGCTCAGTGCTCAGGGTGCTGGGTGCTCAGTGTTCGGGGTGCTCGGTGCTCAGTACTCAGGGTGCTGGGTGCTCAGTGCTCATGGTGCTGGGTGCTCAGTGCTCAGGGTGCTGGTTGCTCAGTGCTCAGGGTGCTGGGTGCTCAGTACTCAGGGTTTTCGGTGCTCAGTACTCGGGGTGCTCAGTGCTCAGTACTCAGGGTGCTGGGTGCTCAGTGCTCAGGGTGCTGGGTGCTCAGTACTCAGGGTGCTGGGTGCTCGGTGCTCAGTACGCTGGGTGCTCAGTACTCAGGTTGCTGGGAACTCAGTACTCAGGGTGCTGGGTGCTCAGTACTCAGGGTGCTCGGTGCTCAGTACTCAGGGTGCTGGGTGCTCAGTGCTCAGGGTGCTGGGTGCTCAGAACTCAGGGTGCTGGGTGCTCAGTGCTCGGGGTGCTCGGTGCTCACTACGCTGGGTGCTCAGTACTCAGGGTGCTGGGTGCTCAGTACTGAGGGTGCTGTGTGCTCAGTACTCAGGGTGCTGGGTGCTTAGTACTCAGGGTGCTGGGTGCTTAGTACTCAGGGTGCTGGCTGCTCAGTGCTCAGGGTGCTCGGTGCTCAGTGCTCGGGGTCCTGGGTGCTCAGTACTCAGGGTGGTCAGTGCTCAGTGCTCTGGGTGCTGGGTGCTCTGTGCTCGGGGTGCTGGGTGCTCATTGCTCAGGGTGGTGGGTGCTCAGTACTCAGGGTGCTGGGTGCGCAGTGCTCGGGGTGCTGGGTGCTCAGTGCTCGGGGTGCTGGGTGCTCAGTGCTCAGGGTGCTGGGTGCTCAGTACTCGGGGTGCTGGGTGCTCAGTACTCAGGGTGCTGGGTGCTCAGTACTCAGGGTGCTGGGTGATCAGTACTCGGGTGCTGGGTGCTCAGTGCTCAGAGTGCTGGGTGCTCAGTGCTTGGGGTGCTGGGTGCTCAGTGCTCAGTACTCAGGGTGCTGGGTGCTCAGTGCTCTTGGTGCTGGGTGCACAGTGCTCAGTACTCAGGGTGCTGGGTGCTCAGTGCTCAGGGTGCTGGGTGCTCAGTGCTCAGGGTGCTGGGTGCTCAGTGCTCAGCGTGCTGGGTGCTCAGTGCTCAGGGTGCTGGGTACTCAGTGCTCGGGGTGCTGGGTGCTCAGTACTCAGGGTGCTGGGTGCTCAGTACTCAGGGTGCTCAGTGCTCAGTACTCAGGGTGCTCAGTGCTCAGTACTCAGGGTGCTCAGTGCTCAGGGTGCTGGGTGCTCAGTGCTCGGGGTGCTGGGTGCTCAGTCCTCAGGGTGCTGGGTGCTCAGTGCTCAGGGTGCTCGGTGCTCAGTGCTCAGGGTGCTGGGTGCTCAGTACTCAGGGTGCTGGTTGCTCAGTTCTCGGGGTGCTGGGTGCTCAGTACTCAGGGTGCTGGGTGCTCAGTGCTCAGGGTGCTGGGTGCTCAGTGCTCAGTGTGCTCGGTGCTTAGTACTCAGGGTGCTGGGTGCTCAGTACTCAGGGTGCTGGGTGCTCAGTGCTCAGGGTGCTGGGTGCTCAGTGCTCAGGGTGCTGGGTGCTCAGTACTCAGGGTGCTGGGTGCTCAGTTCTCTGGGTGCTGGGTGCTCAGTACTCAGGGAGCTGGGTGCTCAGTACTCAGGGTGCTGGGTGCTCAGTACTCGGGTGCTGGGTGCTCAGTGTTCAGGGTGCTGGGTGCTCAGTGCTTGGGGTGCTGGGTGCTCAGTGCTCAGTACTCAGGGTGCTGGGGTCTCAGTGCTCAGTACTCAGGGTGCTGGGTGCTCAGTGCTCAGGGTGCTGGGTGCTCAGTGCTCAGGGTGCTGGGTGCTCAGTACTCAGGGTGCTCGGTGCTTAGTACTCAGGGTGCTGGGTGCTCAGTACTCAGGGTGCTGGGTGCTCAGTGCTCAGTGTGCTGGGTGCTCAGTGCTCAGGGTGCTGGGTGCTCAGTACTCAGGGTGCTGTGTGCTCAGTTCTCTGGGTGCTGGGTGCTCAGTACTCAGGGAGCTGGGTGCTCAGTACTCAGGGTGCTGGGTGCTCAGTACTCGGGTGCTGGGTGCTCAGTGCTCAGGGTGCTGGGTGCTCAGTGCTTGGGGTGCTGGGTGCTCAGTGCTCAGTACTCAGGGTGCTGGGTGCTCAGTGCTCAGTACTCAGGGTGCTGGGTGCTCAGTGCTCAGGGTGCTGGGTGCTCAGTGCTCAGGGTGCTGGGTGCTCAGTGCTCAGGGTGCTGGGTGCTCAGTACTCAGGGTGCTCGGTGCTTAGTACTCAGGGTGCTGGGTGCTCAGTACTCCGGGTGCTGGGTGCTCAGTGCTCAGTACTCAGGGTGCTGGGTGCTCAGTACTCAGGCTGCTGGGTGCTCAGTGCTCGGGGTGCTGGGTGCTCAGTGCTCGGGGTGCTCGGTGCTCAGTACACAGGGTGCTGGGTGCTCAATGCTCGGGGTGCTCAGTACTCAGGGTGCTGTGTGTTCAGTGCTCAGGGTGCTTGGTGCTCAGTACTCAGGGTGCTCGGTGCTTAGTACTCAGGGTGCTGGGTGCTCAGTACTCCGGGTGCTGGGTGCTCAGTGCTCGGGGTGCTCAGTGCTCAGTGCTCAAGGTGCTGGGTGCTCAGTAATCAGGGTGATCATTGCTCAGGGTGCTGGGTGCTCAGTACTCAGGGTGCTGGGTGCTCAGTACTCAGGGTGCTCAGTGCTCAGTACTCAGGGTGCTCAGTGCTCAGTACTAAGGGTGCTCAGTGCTCAGCGTGCTGGGTGCTCAGTGTTCGGGGTGCTCGGTGCTCAGTACTCAGGGTGCTGGGTGCTCAGTGCACGGGGTGCTCGGTGCTCAGTACTCAGGGTGCTGGGTGCTCAGTGCTCGGGGTGCTCGGTGCTCAGTACGTTGGGTGCTCACTACTCAGGGTGCTGGGTGCTCAGTGCTCAGGGTGCTGGGTGCTGAGTGCTCAGGGTGCTGGGTGCTCAGTGCTCAGGGTGCTGGGTGCTCAGTACTCAGGGTGCTGGGTGCGCAGTGCTCGGGGTTCTGGGTGCTCAGTGCTCAGGGTGCTGGGTGCTCAGTGCTCAGGGTGCTGGGTGCTCAGTACTCGGGGTGCTGTGTGCTCAGTACTCAGGGTGCTGGGTGCTCAGTACTCAGGGTGCTGGCTGATCAGTACTCGGGTGCTGGGTGCTCAGTGCTCAGAGTGCTGGGTGCTCAGTGCTCGGGGTGCTGGGTGCTCAGTGCTCAGTACTCAGGGTGCTGGGTGCTCAGTGCTCTTGGTGCTGGGTGCACAGTGCTCAGTACTCAGGGTGCTGGGTGCTCAGTGCTCAGGGTGCTGGGTGCTCAGTGCTCAGCGTGCTGGGTGCTCAGTGCTCAGGGTGCTGGGTGCTCAGTGCTCAGTGTGCTGGGTACTCATTGCTCGGGGTGCTGGGTGCTCAGTACTCAGGGTGCTGGGTGCTCAGTACTCAGGGTGCTCAGTGCTCAGTACTCAGGGTGCTCAGTGCTCAGTACTCAGGGTGCTCAGTGCTCAGGGTGCTGGGTGCTCAGTGCTCGGGGTGCTGGGTGCTCAGTCCTCAGGGTGCTGGGTGCTCAGTGCTCAGGGTGCTCGGTGCTCAGTGCTCAGGGTGCTGGGTGCTCAGTACTCAGGGTGCTGGGTGCTCAGTGCTCGGGGTGCTGGGTGCTCAGTACTCAGGGTGCTGGGTGCTCAGTGCTCAGGGTGCTGGGTGCTCAGTGCTCAGGGTGCTCGGTGCTTAGTACTCAGGGTGCTGGGTGCTCAGTACTCAGGGTGCTGGGTGCTCAGTGCTCAGGGTGCTGGGTGCTCAGTGCTCAGGGTGCTGGGTGCTCAGTACTCAGGGTGCTCAGTGCTCAGTACTCAGGGTGCTCAGTGCTCAGTACTCAGGGTGCTCAGTGCTCAGGGTGCTGGGTGCTCAGTGCTCGGGGTGCTGGGTGCTCAGTCCTCAGGGTGCTGGGTGCTCAGTGCTCAGGGTGCTCGGTGCTCAGTGCTCAAGGTGCTGGGTGCTCAGTACTCAGGGTGCTGGGTGCTTAGTGCTCGGGGTGCTGGGTGCTCAGTACTCAGGGTGCTGGGTGCTCAGTGCTCAGGGTGCTGGGTGCTCAGTGCTCAGGGTGCACGGTGCTTAGTACTCAGGGTGCTGGGTGCTCAGTACTCAGGGTGCTGGGTGCTCAGTGCTCAGGGTGCTGGGTGCTCAGTGCTCAGGGTGCTGGGTGCTCAGTACTCAGGGTGCTGGGTGCTCAGTTCTCGGGGTGCTGGGTGCTCATTACTCAGGGAGCTGGGTGCTCAGTACTCAGGATGCTGGGTGCTCAGTACTCGGGTGCTGGGTGCTCAGTGCTCAGGGTGCTGGGTGCTCAGTGCTTGGGGTGCTCGGTGCTCAGTGCTCAGTACTCAGGGTGCTGGGGCTCAGTGCTCGGGGTGCTGGGTGCTCAGTGCTCAGTACTCAGGGTGCTGGGTGCTCAGTGCTCAGGGTGCTGGGTGCTCAGTGCTCAGGGTGCTGGGTGCTCAGTGCTCAGGGTGCTGGGTGCTCATTGCTCAGGGTGCTCGGTGCTCAGTGCTCAGGGTGCTGGGTGCTCAGTACTCAGGGTGCTGGGTGCTCAGTGCTCGGGGTGCTGGGTGCTCAGTACTCAGGGTGCTGGGTGCTCAGTGCTCAGGGTGCTGGGTGCTCAGTGCTCAGGGTGCTCGGTGCTTAGTACTCGGGGTGCTGGGTGCTCAGTACTCAGGGTTCTGGGTGCTCAGTGCTCAGGGTGCTGGGTGCTCAGTGCTCAGGGTGCTGGGTGCTCAGTACTCAGGGTGCTGGGTGCTCAGTACTCAGGGTGCTGGGTGCTCAGTTCTCAGGGTGCTGGGTGCTCAGTGCTCGGGGTGCTGGGTGCTCAGTGCTCGGGGTGCTCGGTGCTCAGTACTCAGGGTGCTGGGTGCTCAGTGCTCGGGGTGCTCAGTACTCAGGGTGCTGTGTGTTCAGTGCTCAGGGTGCTGGGTACTCAGTACTCAGGGTGCTTGGTGCTTAGTACTCAGGGTGCTGGGTGCTCAGTACTCCGGGTGCTGGGTGCTCAGTGCTCGGGGTGCTCTGTGCTCAGTGCTCAAGGTGCTGGGTGCTCAGTACTCAGGGTGATCATTGCTCAGGGTGCTGGGTGCTCAGTTCTCAGGGTGCTGGGTGCTCAGTACTCAGGGTGCTCAGTGCACAGTACTCAGGGTGCTCAGTGCTCAGTACTAAGGGTGCTCAGTGATCAGGCTGCTGGGTGCTCAGTACTCGGGGTGCTCGGTGCTCAGTCCTCAGGGTGCTGGGTGCTCAGTGCTCAGGGTGCTGGGTGCTCAGTGCTCAGGGTGCTGGTTGCTCAGTGCTCAGGGTGCTGGGTGCTCAGTACTCAGGGTGCTCGGTGCTCGGGGTGCTGGGTGCTCAGTGCTCAGTAATCAGGGTGCTGGGTGCTCAGTGCTCAGGGTGCTGGGTGCTCGGTGCTCAGTACGCTGGGTGCTCAGTACTCAGGGTGCTGGGTGCTCAGTACTCAGGGTGCTGGGTGCTCAGTACTCAGGGTGCTCGGTGCTCAGTACTCAGGGTGCTCGGTGCTCAGTACTCAGGGTGCTGGGTGCTCAGTGCTCAGGGTGCTGGGTGCTCAGTACTCAGGGTGCTCGGTGCTCAGTACTCAGGGTGCTGGGTGCTCAGTGCTCAGGGTGCTGGGTGCTCAGTACTCAGGGTGCTGGGTGCTCAGTGCTCGGGGTGCTCGGTGCTCAGTACGCTGGGTGCTCAGTACTCAGGGTACTGGGTGCTCAGTACTCAGGGTGCTGGGTGCTCAGTACTCAGGGTGCTGGGTGCTTAGTACTCAGGGTGCTGGGTGCTTAGTACTCAGGGTGCTGGGTGCTCAGTGCTCAGGGTGCTCAGTGCTCAGTGCTCGGTGTGCTGGGTGCTCAGTACTCAGGGTGCTCAGTGCTCAGTGCTCTGGGTGCTGGGTGCTCAGTGCTCGGGGTGCTGGGTGCTCATTGCTCAGGGTGCTGGGTGCTCAGTACTCAGGGTGCTCAGTGCTCAGGATGCTGGGTGCTCAGTGCTCGGGGTGCTGGGTACTCAGTGCTCAGTACACAGGGTGCTGGGTGCTCAGTGCTCAGGGTGCTCGGTGCTCAGTGCTCAGTACTCAGGGTGCTGGGTGCTCTGTGCTCGGGGTGCTTGATGCTCAGTACTCAGGGTGCTGGGTGCTCAGTGCTCAGGGTGCTGGGTGCTCAGTACTCAGGGTGCTGGGTGCTCAGTACTCAGTATGCTGGGTGCTCAGTGCTCGGGGTGCTCAGTACTCAGGGTGCTGTGTGTTCAGTGCTCAGGGTACTGGGTGCTCAGTACTCAGGGTGCTCAGTGCTTGGGGTGCTGGGTGCGCAGTACTCAGGGTGTTGGGTGCTCAGTACTCAGGGTGCTCAGTGCTGGGTGCTGGGTGCTCAGTACTCAGGGTGCTCAGTGCTTGGGGTGTTGGGTGCTCAGTACTCAGGGTGCTGGGTGCTCAGTGCTCAGGGTGCTGGGTGCTCAGTACTCAGGGTGCTGGGTGCTCATTACTCAGGGTGCTAGGTGCTCAGTGCTCGGGGTGCTGGGTGCTCAGTGCTCGGGGTGCTGGGTGCTCAGTGCTCAGGGTGCTGGGTGCTCAGTGCTCAGGTTTCTGGGTGCTCTGTGCTCGTGGCGCTGGGTGCTCAGTGCTCGGGGTGCTGGGAGCTCAGTACTCAGGGTGCTGGGTGCTCAGTGCTCGGGGTGCTGGGTGCTGAGTACTCAGGGTGCTGGGTGCTCAGTGCTCGGGGTGCTCGGTGCTCAGTACGTTGGGTGCTCACTACTCAGGGTGCTGGGTGCTCAGTGCTCAGGGTGCTGGGTGCTCAGTGCTCAGGGTGCTGGGTGCTCAGTGCTCAGGGTGCTGGGTGCTCAGTACTCAGGGTGCTGGGTGCGCAGTGTTCGGGGTGCTGGGTGCTCAGTGCTCAGGGTGCTGGGTGCTCAATGCTCAGGGTGCTGGGTGCTCAGTGCTCGGGGCGCTGGGTGCTCAGTGCTCGGGGTGCTCGGAGCTCAGTACTCAGTGTGCTGGGTGCTCAGTGCTCGGGGTGCTCGGTGCTCAGTACTCAGGGTGCTGGGTGCTCAGTGCTCGGGGTGCTCGGTGCTCAGTACGTTGGGTGCTCACTACTCAGGGTGCTGGGTGCTCAGTGCTCAGCGTGCTGGGTGCTGAGTGCTCAGGGTGCTGGGTGCTCAGTGCTCAGGGTACTGGGTGCTCAGTACTCAGGGTGCTGGGTGCGCAGTGCTCGGGGTGCTGGGTGCTCAGTGCTCAGGGTGCTGGGTGCTCAGTGCTCAGGGTGCTGGGTGCTCAGTACTCGGGGTGCTGGGTGCTCAGTACTCAGGGTGCTGGGTGCTCAGTACTCAGGGTGCTGGGTGATCAGTACTCGGGTGCTGGGTGCTCAGTGCTCAGAGTGCTGGTTGCTCAGTGCTCGGGGTGCTGGGTGCTCAGTGCTCAGTACTCAGGGTGCTGGGTGCTCAGTGCTCTGGGTGCTGCGTGCACAGTGCTCAGTACTCAGGGTGCTGGGTGCTCAGTACTCAGGGTGCTCAGTGCTCAGTACTCAGGGTGCTCAGTGCTCAGTACTCAGGGTGCTGGGTGCTCAGTGCTCTGGGTGCTGGGTGCACAGTGCTCAGTGCTCAGGGTGCTGGGTGCTCAGTACTCAGGGTGCTCAGTGCTCAGTACTCAGGGTGCTCAGTGCTCAGTACTCAGGGTGCTCAGTGCTCAGGGTGCTGGGTGCTCAGTGCTCGGGGTGCTGGGTGCTCAGTCCTCAGGGTGCTGGGTGCTCAGTGCTCAGGGTGCTCGGTGCTCAGTGCTCAAGGTGCTGGGTGCTCAGTACTCAGGGTGCTGGGTGCTTAGTGCTCGGGGTGCTGGGTGCTCAGTACTCAGGGTGCTGGGTGCTCAGTGCTCAGGGTGCTGGGTGCTCAGTGCTCAGGGTGCACGGTGCTTAGTACTCAGGGTGCTGGGTGCTCAGTACTCAGGGTGCTGGGTGCTCAGTGCTCAGGGTGCTGGGTGCTCAGTGCTCAGGGTGCTGGGTGCTCAGTACTCAGGGTGCTGGGTGCTCAGTTCTCGGGGTGCTGGGTGCTCATTACTCAGGGAGCTGGGTGCTCAGTACTCAGGATGCTGGGTGCTCAGTAGTCGGGTGCTGGGTGCTCAGTGCTCAGGGTGCTGGGTGCTCAGTGCTTGGGGTGCTGGGTGCTCAGTGCTCAGTACTCAGGGTGCTGGGGCTCAGTGCTCGGGGTGCTGGGTGCTCAGTGCTCAGTACTCAGGGTGCTGGGTGCTCAGTGCTCAGGGTGCTGGGAGCTCAGTGCTCAGGGTGCTGGGTGCTCAGTGCTCAGGGTGCTGGGTGCTCATTGCTCAGGGTGCTCGGTGCTCAGTGCTCAGGGTGCTGGGTGCTCAGTACTCAGGGTGCTGGGTGCTCAGTGCTCGGGGTGCTGGGTGCTCAGTACTCAGGGTGCTGGGTGCTCAGTGCTCAGGGTGCTGGGTGCTCAGTGCTCAGGGTGCTCGGTGCTTATTACTCGGGGTGCTGGGTGCTCAGTACTCAGGGTTCTGGGTGCTCAGTGCTCAGGGTGCTGGGTGCTCAGTGCTCAGGGTGCTGGGTGCTCAGTACTCAGGGTGCTGGGTGCTCAGTACTCAGGGTGCTGGGTGCTCAGTTCTCAGGGTGCTGGTTGCTCAGTGCTCGGGGTGCTGGGTGCTCAGTGCTCGGGGTGCTCGGTGCTCAGTACTCAGGGTGCTGGGTGCTCAGTGCTCGGGGTGCTCAGTACTCAGGGTGCTGTGTGTTCAGTGCTCAGGGTGCTGGGTACTCAGTACTCAGGGTGCTCGGTGCTTAGTACTCAGGGTGCTGGGTGCTCAGTACTCCGGGTGCTGGGTGCTCAGTGCTAGGGGTGCTCTGTGCTCAGTGCTCAAGGTGCTGGGTGCTCAGTACTCAGGGTGGTCATTGCTCAGGGTGCTGGGTGCTCAGTTCTCAGGGTGCTGGGTGCTCAGTACTCAGGGTGCTCAGTGCTCAGTACTCAGGGTGCTCAGTGCTCAGTACTAAGGGTGCTCAGTGATCAGGCTGCTGGGTGCTCAGTACTCGGGGTGCTCGGTGCTCAGTCCTCAGGGTGCTGGGTGCTCAGTGCTCAGGGTGCTGGGTGCTCAGTGCTCAGGGTGCTGGTTGCTCAGTGCTCAGGGTGCTGGGTGCTCAGTACTCAGGGTGCTCGGTGCTCGGGGTGCTGGGAGCTCAGTGCTCAGTAATCAGGGTGCTGGGTGCTCAGTGCTCAGGGTGCTGGGTGCTCAGTACTCAGGGTGCTGGGTGCTCGGTGCTCAGTACGCTGGGTGCTCAGTACTCAGGGTGCTGGGTGCTCAGTACTCAGGGTGCTGGGTGCTCAGTACTCAGGGAGCTCGGTGCTCAGTACTCAGGGTGCTGGGTGCTCAGTGCTCAGGGTGCTGGGTGCTCAGTACTCAGGGTGCTGGGTGCTCAGTGCTCGGGGTGCTCGGTGCTCAGTACGCTGGGTGCTCAGTACTCAGGGTACTGGGTGCTCAGTACTCAGGGTGCTGGGTCCTCAGTACTCAGGGTGCTGGGTGCTTAGTACTCAGGGTGCTGGGTGCTTAGTACTCAGGGTGCTGGGTGCTCAGTGCTCAGGGTGCTCAGTGCTCAGTGCTCGGGGTGCTGGGTGCTCAGTACTCAGGGTGCTCAGTGCTCAGTGCTCTGGGTGCTGGGTGCTCAGTGCTCGGGGTGCTGGGTGCTCATTGCTCAGGGTGCTGGGTGCTCAGTACTCAGGGTGCTCAGTGCTCAGGATGCTGGGTGCTCAGTGCTCGGGGTGCTGGGTACTCAGTGCTCAGTACACAGGGTGCTGGGTGCTCAGTGCTCAGGGTGCTCGGTGCTCAGTGCTCAGTACTCAGGGTGCTGGGTGCTCAGTGCTCGGGGTGCTTGATGCTCAGTACTCAGTGTGCTGGGTGCTCAGTGCTCAGGGTGCTGGGTGCTCAGTACTCAGGGTGCTGGGTGCTCAGTACTCAGTATGCTGGGTGCTCAGTGCTCGGGGTGCTCAGTACTCAGGGTGCTGTGAGTTCAGTGCTCAGGGTACTGGGTGCTCAGTACTCAGGGTGCTCAGTGCTTGGGGTGCTGGGTGCGCAGTACTCAGGGTGTTGGGTGCTCAGTACACAGGGTGCTCAGTGCTTGGGGTGCTGGGTGCTCAGTAATCAGGGTGCTCAGTGCTTGGGGTGTTGGGTGCTCAGTACTCAGGGTGCTGGGTGCTCAGTGCTCAGGGTGCTGGGTGCTCAGTACTCAGGGTGCTGGGTGCTCATTACTCAGGGTGCTAGGTGCTCAGTGCTCGGGGTGCTGGGTGCTCAGTGCTCGGGGTGCTGGGTGCTCAGTGCTCAGGGTGCTGGGTGCTCAGTGCTCAGGTTTCTGGGTGCTCTGTGCTCGTGGCGCTGGGTGCTCAGTGCTCGGGGTGCTCGGAGCTCAGTACTCAGGGTGCTGGGTGCTCAGTGCTCGGGGTGCTGGGTGCTGAGTACTCAGGGTGCTGGGTGCTCAGTGCTCGGGGTGCTCGGTGCTCAGTACGTTGGGTGCTCACTACTCAGGGTGCTGGGTGCTCAGTGCTCAGGGTGCTGGGTGCTCAGTGCTCAGGGTGCTGGGTGCTCAGTGCTCAGGGTGCTGGGTGCTCAGTACTCAGGGTGCTGGGTGCGCAGTGCTCGGGGTGCTGGGTGCTCAGTGCTCAGGGTGCTGGGTGCTCAATGCTCAGGGTGCTGGGTGCTCAGTGCTCGGGGCGCTGGGTGCTCAGTGCTCGGGGTGCTCGGAGCTCAGTACTCAGTGTGCTGGGTGCTCAGTGCTCGGGGTGCTCGGTGCTCAGTACTCAGGGTGCTGGGTGCTCAGTGCTCAGCGTGCTGGGTGCTGAGTGATCAGGGTGCTGGGTGCTCAGTGCTCAGGGTGCTGGGTGCTCAGTACTCAGGGTGCTGGGTGCGCAGTGCTCGGGGTGCTGGGTGCTCAGTGCTCAGGGTGCTGGGTGCTCAGTGCTCAGGGTGCTGGGTGCTCAGTACTCGGGGTGCTGGGTGCTCAGTACTCAGGGTGCTGGGTGCTCAGTACTCAGGGTGCTGGGTGATCAGTACTCGGGTGCTGGGTGCTCAGTGCTCAGAGTGCTGGGTGCTCAGTGCTCGGGGTGCTGGGTGCTCAGTGCTCAGTACTCAGGGTGCTGGGTGCTCAGTGCTCTGGGTGCTGGGTGCACAGTGCTCAGTACTCAGGGTGCTGGGTGCTCAGTACTCAGGGTGCTGGGTGCTCAGTGCTCGGGGTGCTGGGTGCTCAGTACTCAGGGTGCTGGGTGCTCAGTGCTCAGGGTGCTGGGTGCTCAGTGCTCAGGGTGCTCGGTGCTTAGTACTCGGGGTGCTGGGTGCTCAGTACTCAGGGTTCTGGGTGCTCAGTGCTCAGGGTGCTGGGTGCTCAGTGCTCAGGGTGCTGGGTGCTCAGTACTCAGGGTGCTGGGTGCTCAGTACTCAGGGTGCTGGGTGCTCAGTTCTCAGGGTACTGGGTGCTCAGTGCTCGGGGTGCTGGGTGCTCAGTGCTCGGGGTGCTCGGTGCTCAGTACTCAGGGTGCTGGGTGCTCAGTGCTCGGGGTGCTCAGTACTCAGGGTGCTGTGTGTTCAGTGCTCAGGGTGCTAGGTACTCAGTACTCAGGGTGCTCGGTGCTTAGTACTCAGGGTGCTGGGTGCTCAGTACTCCGGGTGCTGGGTGCTCAGTGCTCGGGGTTCTCTGTGCTCAGTGCTCAAGGTGCTGGGTGCTCAGTACTCAGGGTGATCATTGCTCAGGGTGCTGGGTGCTCAGTTCTCAGGGTGCTGGGTGCTCAGTACTCAGGGTGCTCAGTGCTCAGTACTCAGGGTGCTCAGTGCTCAGTACTAAGGGTGCTCAGTGATCAGGCTGCTGGGTGCTCAGTACTCGGGGTGCTCGGTGCTCAGTCCTCAGGGTGCTGGGTTCTCAGTGCTCAGGGTGCTGGGTGCTCAGTGCTCAGGGTGCTGGTTGCTCAGTGATCAGGGTGCTGGGTGCTCAGTACTCAGGGTGCTCGGTGCTCGGGGTGCTGGGTGCTCAGTGCTCAGTAATCAGGGTGCTGGGTGCTCAGTGCTCAGGGTGCTGGGTGCTCAGTACTCAGGGTGCTGGGTGCTCGGTGCTCAGTACGCTGGGTGCTCAGTACTCAGGGTGCTGGGTGCTCAGTACTCAGGGTGCTGGGTGCTCAGTACTCAGGGTGCTCGGTGCTCAGTACTCAGGGTGCTGGGTGCTCAGTGCTCAGGGTGCTGGGTGCTCAGTACTCAGGGTGCTGGGTGCTCAGTGCTCGGGGTGCTCGGTGCTCAGTACGCTGGGTGCTCAGTACTCAGGGCACTGGGTGCTCAGTACTCAGGGTGCTGGGTGCTCAGTACTCAGGGTGCTGGGTGCTTAGTACTCAGGGTGCTGGGTGCTTAGTACTCAGGGTGCTGGGTGCTCAGTGCTCAGGGTGCTCAGTGCTCAGTGCTCGGGGTGCTAGGTGCTCAGTACTCAGGGTGCTCAGTGCTCAGTGCTCTGGGTGCTGGGTGCTCAGTGCTCGGGGTGCTGGGTGCTCATTGCTCAGGGTGCTGGGTGCTCAGTACTCAGGGTGCTCAGTGCTCAGGATGCTGGGTGCTCAGTGCTCGGGGTGCTGGGTACACAGTGCTCAGTACACAGGGTGCTGGGTGCTCAGTGCTCAGGGTGCTCGGTGCTCAGTGCTCAGTACTCAGGGTGCTGGGTGCTCAGTGCTCGGGGTGCTTGATGCTCAGTACTCAGGGTGCTGGGTGCTCAGTGCTCAGGGTGCTGGGTGCTCAGTACTCAGGGTGCTGGGTGCTCAGTACTCAGTATGCTGGGTGCTCAGTGCTCGGGGTGCTCAGTACTCAGGGTGCTGTGTGTTCAGTGCTCAGGGTACTGGGTGCTCAGTACTCAGGGTGCTCTGTGCTTGGGGTGCTGGGTGCGCAGTACTCAGGGTGTTGGGTGCTCAGTACTCAGGGTGCTCAGTGCTTGGGGTGCTGGGTGCTCAGTACTCAGGGTGCTCAGTGCTTGGGGTGTTGGGTGCTCAGTACTCAGGGTGCTGGGTGCTCAGTGCTCAGGGTGCTGGGTGCTCAGTACTCAGGGTGCTGGGTGCTCATTACTCAGGGTGCTAGGTGCTCAGTGCTCGGGGTGCTGGGTGCTCAGTGCTCGGGGTGCTGGGTGCTCAGTGCTCAGGGTGCTGGGTGCTCAGTGCTCAGGTTTCTGGGTGCTCTGTGCTCGTGGCGCTGGGTGCTCAGTGCTCGGGGTGCTCGGACCTCAGTACTCAGGGTGCTGGGTGCTCAGTGCTCGGGGTGCTGGGTGCTGAGTACTCAGGGTGCTGGGTGCTCAGTGCTCGGGGTGCTCGGTGCTCAGTACGTTGGGTGCTCACTACTCAGGGTGCTGGGTGCTCAGTGCTCAGGGTGCTGGGTGCTCAGTGCTCAGGGTGCTGGGTGCTCAGTGCTCAGGGTGCTGGGTGCTCAGTACTCAGGGTGCTGGGTGCGCAGTGCTCGGGGTGCTGGGTGCTCAGTGCTCAGGGTGCTGGGTGCTCAATGCTCAGGGTGCTGGGTGCTCAGTGCTCGGGGCGCTGGGTGCTCAGTGCTCGGGGTGCTCGGAGATCAGTACTCAGTGTGCTGGGTGCTCAGTGCTCGGGGTGCTCGGTGCTCAGTACTCAGGGTGCTGGGTGCTCAGTGCTCGGGGTGCTCGGTGCTCAGTACGTTGGGTGCTCACTACTCAGGGTGCTGGGTGCTCAGTGCTCAGCGTGCTGGGTGCTGAGTGCTCAGGGTGCTGGGTGCTCAGTGCTCAGGGTGCTGGGTGCTCAGTACTCAGGGTGCTGGGTGCGCAGTGCTCGGGTGCTGGGTGCTCAGTGCTCAGGGTGCTGGGTGCTCAGTGCTCAGGGTGCTGGGTGCTCAGTACTCGGGGTGCTGGGTGCTCAGTACTCAGGGTGCTGGGTGCTAAGTACTCAGGGTGCTGGGTGATCAGTACTCGGGTGCTGGGTGCTCAGTGCTCAGAGTGCTGGGTGCTCAGTGCTCGGGGTGCTGGGTGCTCAGTGCTCAGTACTCAGGGTGCTGGGTGCTCAGTGCTCTGGGTGCTGGGTGCAGAGTGCTCAGTACTCAGGGTGCTGGGTGCTCAGTGCTCAGGGTGCTTTGTGCTCAGTGCTCAGGGTGCTGGGTGCTCAGTGCTCAGTACTCAGGGTGCTCAGTGCTCAGGGTGCTGGGTGCTCAGTGCTCGGGGTGCTGGGTGCTCAGTCCTCAGGGTGCTGGGTGCTCAGTGCTCAGGGTGCTCGGTGCTCAGTGCTCAGGGTGCTGGGTGCTCAGTACTCAGGGTGCTGGGTGCTCAGTGCTCAGGGTGCTGGGTGCTCAGTACTCAGGGTGCTGGGTGCTCAGTGCTCAGGGTGCTGGGTGCTCAGTGCTCAGGGTGCTCGGTGCTTAGTACTCAGGGTGCTGGGTGCTCAGTACTCAGGGTGCTGGGTGCTCAGTGCTCAGGGTGCTGGGTGCTCAGTGCTCAGGGTGCTGGGTGCTCAGTACTCAGGGTGCTGGGTGCTCAGTTCTCGGGGTGCTGGGTGCTCAGTACTCAGGGTGCTGGGTGCTCAGTACTCGGGTGCTGGGTGCTCAGTGCTCAGGGTGCTGGGTGCTCAGTGCTTGGGGTGCTGGGTGCTCAGTGCTCAGTACTCAGGGTGCTGGGGGCTCAGTGCTCGGGGTGCTGGGTGCTCAGTGCTCAGTACTCAGGGTGCTGGGTGCTCAGTGCTCAGGGTGCTGGGTGCTCAGTACTCAGGGTGCTGGGTGCTCAGTACTCAGGGTGCTGGGTGCTCAGAACTCAGGGTGCTGGGTGCTCAGTATTCAGGGTGCTGGGTGATCAGTACTCGGGTGCTGGGTGCTCAGTGCTCAGAGTGCTGGGTGCTCAGTGCTCGGGGTGCTGGGTGCTCAGTGCTCAGTACTCAGGGTGCTGGGTGATCAGTACTCAGGGTGCTGGGTGCTCAGTACTCAGGGTGCTCAGTGCTCAGTACTCAGGGTGCTCAGTGCTCAGTACTCAGGGTGCTCAGTGCTCAGGGTGCTGGGTGCTCAGTGCTCGGGGTGCTGGGTGCTCAGTCCTCAGGGTGCTGGGTGCTCAGTTCTCAGGGTGCTCGGTGCTCAGTGCTCAGGGTGCTGGGTGCTCAGTACTCAGGGTGCTGGGTGATCAGTGCTCGGGGTGCTGGGTGCTCAGTACTCAGGGTGCTGGGTGCTCAGTGCTCAGGGTGCTGGGTGCTCAGTGCTCAGGGTGCTCGGTGCTTAGTACTCAGGGTGCTGGTTGCTCAGTACTCAGGGTGCTGGGTGCTCAGTGCTCAGGTTGCTGGGTGCTCAGTGCTCAGGGTGCTGGGTGCTCAGTACACAGGGTGCTATGTGCTCAGTTCTCGGGGTGCTGGGTGCTCAGTACTCAGGGAGCTGGGTGCTCAGTACTCAGGGTGCTGGGTGCTCAGTACTCGGGTGCTGGGTGCTCAGTGCTCAGGGTGCTGGGTGCTCAGTGCTCGGGGTGCTGGGTGCTCAGTGCTCAGTACTCAGGGTGCTGGGGGCTCAGTGCTCGGGGCGCTGGGTGCTCAGTGCTCAGTACTCAGGGTGCTGGGTGCTCAGTGCTCAGGGTGCTGGGTGCTCAGTGCTCAGGGTGCTGGGTGCTCAGTGCTCAGGGTGCTGGGTGCTCAGTACTCAGGGTGCTCGGTGCTTAGTACTCAGGGTGCTGGGTGCTCAGTACTCCGGGTGCTGGGTGCTCAGTGCTCAGTACTCAGGGTGCTGGGTGCTCAGTACTCAGGGTGCTGGGTGCTCAGTGCTCGGGGTGCTGGGTGCTAAGTGCTCAGGGTGCTCGGTGCTCAGTACTCAGGGTGCTGGGTGCTCAGTGCTCGGGGTGCTCAGTACTCAGGGTGCTGTGTGTTCAGTGCTCAGGGTGCTGGGTGCTCAGTACTCAGGGTGCTCGGTGCTTAGTACTCAGGGTGCTGGGTGCTCACTACTCCGGGTGCTGGGTGCTCAGTGCTCGGGGTGCTCGGTGCTCAGTGCTCAAGGTGCTGGGTGCTCAGTACTCAGGGTGATCATTGCTCAGGGTGCTGGGTGCTCAGTACTCAGGGTGCTGGGTGCTCAGTACTCAGGGTGCTCAGTGCTCAGTACTCAGGGTGCTCAGTGCTCAGTACTAAGGGTGCTCAGTGCTCAGGGTGCTGGGTGCTCAGTGTTCGGGGTGCTCGGTGCTCAGTACTCAGGTTGCTCAGTGCTTGGGGTGCTGGGTGCTCAGTACTCAGGGTGCTGGGTGCTCAGTACTCAGGGTGCTGGGTGCTCAGAACTCAGGGTGCTGGGTGCTCAGTACTCAGGGTGCTGGGTGATCAGTACTCGGGTGCTGGTTGCTCAGTGCTCAGAGTGCTGGGTGCTCAGTGCTCGGGGTGCTGGGTGCTCAGTGCTCAGTACTCAGGGTGCTGGGTGATCAGTACTCAGGGTGCTGGGTGCTCAGTACTCAGGGTGCTCAGTGCTCAGTACTCAGGGTGCTCAGTGCTCAGTACTCAGGGTGCTCAGTGCTCAGGGTGCTGGGTGCTCAGTGCTCGGGGTGCTGGGTGCTCAGTCCTCAGGGTGCTGGGTGCTCAGTGCTCAGGGTGCTCGGTGCTCAGTGCTCAGGGTGCTGGGTGCTCAGTACTCAGGGTGCTGGGTGATCAGTGCTCGGGGTGCTGGGTGCTCAGTACTCAGGGTGCTGGGTGCTCAGTGCTCAGGGTGCTGGGTGCTCAGTGCTCAGGGTGCTCGGTGCTTAGTACTCAGGGTGCTGGTTGCTCAGTACTCAGGGTGCTGGGTGCTCAGTGCTCAGGTTGCTGGGTGCTCAGTGCTCAGGGTGCTGGGTGCTCAGTACACAGGGTGCTATGTGCTCAGTTCTCGGGGTGCTGGGTGCTCAGTACTCAGGGAGCTGGGTGCTCAGTACTCAGGGTGCTGGGTGCTCAGTACTCGGGTGCTGGGTGCTCAGTGCTCAGGGTGCTGGGTGCTCAGTGCTCGGGGTGCTGGGTGCTCAGTGCTCAGTACTCAGGGTGCTGGGGGCTCAGTGCTCGGGGCGCTGGGTGCTCAGTGCTCAGTACTCAGGGTGCTGGGTGCTCAGTGCTCAGGGTGCTGGGTGCTCAGTGCTCAGGGTGCTGGGTGCTCAGTGCTCAGGGTGCTGGGTGCTCAGTACTCAGGGTGCTCGGTGCTTAGTACTCAGGGTGCTGGGTGCTCAGTACTCCGGGTGCTGGGTGCTCAGTGCTCAGTACTCAGGGTGCTGGGTGCTCAGTACTCAGGGTGCTGGGTGCTCAGTGCTCGGGGTGCTGGGTGCTCAGTACTCAGGGTGCTCGGTGCTTAGTACTCAGGGTGCTGGGTGCTCACTACTCCGGGTGCTGGGTGCTCAGTGCTCGGGGTGCTCGGTGCTCAGTGCTCAAGGTGCTGGGTGCTCAGTACTCAGGGTGATCATTGCTCAGGGTGCTGGGTGCTCAGTACTCAGGGTGCTGGGTGCTCAGTACTCAGGGTGCTCAGTGCTCAGTACTCAGGGTGCTCAGTGCTCAGTACTAAGGGTGCTCAGTGCTCAGTACTCAGGGTGCTGGGTGCTCAGTACTCAGGGTGCTGGGTGCTCAGTGCTCGGGGTGCTGGGTGCTCAGTGCTCAGGGTGCTCGGTGCTCAGTACTCAGGGTGCTGGGTGCTCAGTGCTCGGGGTGCTCAGTACTCAGGGTGCTGTGTGTTCAGTGCTCAGGGTGCTGGGTGCTCAGTACTCAGGGTGCTCGGTGCTTAGTACTCAGGGTGCTGGGTGCTCACTACTCCGGGTGCTGGGTGCTCAGTGCTCGGGGTGCTCGGTGCTCAGTGCTCAAGGTGCTGGGTGCTCAGTACTCAGGGTGATCATTGCTCAGGGTGCTGGGTGCTCAGTACTCAGGGTGCTGGGTGCTCAGTACTCAGGGTGCTCAGTGCTCAGTACTCAGGGTGCTCAGTGCTCAGTACTAAGGGTGCTCAGTGCTCAGGGTGCTGGGTGCTCAGTGTTCGGGGTGCTCGGTGCTCAGTACTCAGGTTGCTCAGTGCTTGGGGTGCTGGGTGCTCAGTACTCAGGGTGCTGGGTGCTCAGTACTCAGGGTGCTGGGTGCTCAGAACTCAGGGTGCTGGGTGCTCAGTACTCAGGGTGCTGGGTGATCAGTACTCGGGTGCTGGTTGCTCAGTGCTCAGAGTGCTGGGTGCTCAGTGCTCGGGGTGCTGGGTGCTCAGTGCTCAGTACTCAGGGTGCTGGGTGATCAGTACTCAGGGTGCTGGGTGCTCAGTACTCAGGGTGCTCAGTGCTCAGTACTCAGGGTGCTCAGTGCTCAGTACTCAGGGTGCTCAGTGCTCAGGGTGCTGGGTGCTCAGTGCTCGGGGTGCTGGGTGCTCAGTCCTCAGGGTGCTGGGTGCTCAGTGCTCAGGGTGCTCGGTGCTCAGTGCTCAGGGTGCTGGGTGCTCAGTACTCAGGGTGCTGGGTGATCAGTGCTCGGGGTGCTGGGTGCTCAGTACTCAGGGTGCTGGGTGCTCAGTGCTCAGGGTGCTGGGTGCTCAGTGCTCAGGGTGCTCGGTGCTTAGTACTCAGGGTGCTGGTTGCTCAGTACTCAGGGTGCTGGGTGCTCAGTGCTCAGGTTGCTGGGTGCTCAGTGCTCAGGGTGCTGGGTGCTCAGTACACAGGGTGCTATGTGCTCAGTTCTCGGGGTGCTGGGTGCTCAGTACTCAGGGAGCTGGGTGCTCAGTACTCAGGGTGCTGGGTGCTCAGTACTCGGGTGCTGGGTGCTCAGTGCTCAGGGTGCTGGGTGCTCAGTGCTCGGGGTGCTGGGTGCTCAGTGCTCAGTACTCAGGGTGCTGGGGGCTCAGTGCTCGGGGCGCTGGGTGCTCAGTGCTCAGTACTCAGGTTGCTGGGTGCTCAGTGCTCAGGGTGCTGGGTGCTCAGTGCTCAGGGTGCTGGGTGCTCAGTGCTCAGGGTGCTGGGTGCTCAGTACTCAGGGTGCTCGGTGCTTAGTACTCAGGGTGCTGGGTGCTCAGTACTCCGGGTGCTGGGTGCTCAGTGCTCAGTACTCAGGGTGCTGGGTGCTCAGTACTCAGGGTGCTGGGTGCTCAGTGCTCGGGGTGCTGGGTGCTCAGTGCTCAGGGTGCTCGGTGCTCAGTACTCAGGGTGCTGGGTGCTCAGTGCTCGGGGTGCTCAGTACTCAGGGTGCTGTGTGTTCAGTGCTCAGGGTGCTGGGTGCTCAGTACTCAGGGTGCTCGGTGCTTAGTACTCAGGGTGCTGGGTGCTCACTACTCCGGGTGCTGGGTGCTCAGTGCTCGGGGTGCTCGGTGCTCAGTGCTCAAGGTGCTGGGTGCTCAGTACTCAGGGTGATCATTGCTCAGGGTGCTGGGTGCTCAGTACTCAGGGTGCTGGGTGCTCAGTACTCAGGGTGCTCAGTGCTCAGTACTCAGGGTGCTCAGTGCTCAGTACTAAGGGTGCTCAGTGCTCAGGGTGCTGGGTGCTCAGTGTTCGGGGTGCTCGGTGCTCAGTACTCAGGTTGCTCAGTGCTTGGGGTGCTGGGTGCTCAGTACTCAGGGTGCTGGGTGCTCAGTACTCAGGGTGCTCAGTGCTTGGGGTTCTGGGTGCTCAGTACTCAGGGTGCTCATTGCTTGGGGTGTTGGGTGCTCAGTACTCAGGGTGCTGGGTGCTCAGTGCTCAGGGTGCTGGGTGCTCAGTGCTCAGAGTGCTGGGTGCTCAGTGCTCGGGGTGCTGGGTGCTCAGTGCTCAGTACTCAGGGTGCTGGGTGATCAGTACTCAGGGTGCTGGGTGCTCAGTACTCAGGGTGCTCAGTGCTCAGTACTCAGGGTGCTCAGTGCTCAGTACTCAGGATGCTCAGTGCTCAGGGTGCTGGGTGCTCAGTGCTCGGGGTGATGGGTGCTCAGTCCTCAGGGTGCTGGGTGCTCAGTGCTCAGGTTGCTCGGTGGTCAGTGCTCAGGGTGCTGGGTGCTCAGTACTCAGGGTGCTGGGTGCTCAGTGCTCGGGGTGCTGGGTGCTCAATACTCAGGGTGCTGGGTGCTCAGTGCTCAGGGTGCTGGGTGCTCAGTGCTCAGGGTGCTCGGTGCTTAGTACTCAGGGTGCTGGTTGCTCAGTACTCAGGGTGCTGGGTGCTCAGTGCTCAGGTTGCTGGGTGCTCAGTGCTCAGGGTGCTGGGTGCTCAGTACACAGGGTGCTATGTGCTCAGTTCTCGGGGTGCTGGGTGCTCAGTAATCAGGGAGCTGGGTGCTCAGTACTCAGGGTGCTGGGTGCTCAGTACTCGGGTGCTGGGTGCTCAGTGCTCAGGGTGCTGGGTGCTCAGTGCTCGGGGTGCTGGGTGCTCAGTGCTCAGTACTCAGGGTGCTGGGGGCTCAGTGCTCGGGGCGCTGGGTGCTCAGTGCTCAGTACTCAGGGTGCTGGGTGCTCAGTGCTCAGGGTGCTGGGTGCTCAGTGCTCAGGGTGCTGGGTGCTCAGTGCTCAGGGTGCTGGGTGCTCAGTACTCAGGGTGCTCGGTGCTTAGTACTCAGGGTGCTGGGTGCTCAGTACTCCGGGTGCTGGGTGCTCAGTGCTCAGTACTCAGGGTGCTGGGTGCTCAGTACTCAGGGTGCTGGGTGCTCAGTGCTCGGGGTGCTGGGTGCTCAGTGCTCAGGGTGCTCGGTGCTCAGTACTCAGGGTGCTGGGTGCTCAGTGCTCGGGGTGCTCAGTACTCAGGGTGCTGTGTGTTCAGTGCTCAGGGTGCTGGGTGCTCAGTACTCAGGGTGCTCGGTGCTTAGTACTCAGGGTGCTGGGTGCTCACTACTCCGGGTGCTGGGTGCTCAGTGCTCGGGGTGCTCGGTGCTCAGTGCTCAAGGTGCTGGGTGCTCAGTACTCAGGGTGATCATTGCTCAGGGTGCTGGGTGCTCAGTACTCAGGGTGCTGGGTGCTCAGTACTCAGGGTGCTCAGTGCTCAGTACTCAGGGTGCTCAGTGCTCAGTACTAAGGGTGCTCAGTGCTCAGGGTGCTGGGTGCTCAGTGTTCGGGGTGCTCGGTGCTCAGTACTCAGGTTGCTCAGTGCTTGGGGTGCTGGGTGCTCAGTACTCAGGGTGCTGGGTGCTCAGTACTCAGGGTGCTCAGTGCTTGGGGTTCTGGGTGCTCAGTACTCAGGGTGCTCATTGCTTGGGGTGTTGGGTGCTCAGTACTCAGGGTGCTGGGTGCTCAGTGCTCAGGGTGCTGGGTGCTCAGTGCTCAGAGTGCTGGGTGCTCAGTGCTCGGGGTGCTGGGTGCTCAGTGCTCAGTACTCAGGGTGCTGGGTGATCAGTACTCAGGGTGCTGGGTGCTCAGTACTCAGGGTGCTCAGTGCTCAGTACTCAGGGTGCTCAGTGCTCAGTACTCAGGGTGCTCAGTGCTCAGGGTGCTGGGTGCTCAGTGCTCGGGGTGCTGGGTGCTCAGTCCTCAGGGTGCTGGGTGCTCAGTGCTCAGGGTGCTCGGTGCTCAGTGCTCAGGGTGCTGGGTGCTCAGTACTCAGGGTGCTGGGTGCTCAGTGCTCGGGGTGCTGGGTGCTCAATACTCAGGGTGCTGGGTGCTCAGTGCTCAGGGTGCTGGGTGCTCAGTGCTCAGGGTGCTCGGTGCTTAGTACTCAGGGTGCTGGTTGCTCAGTACTCAGGGTGCTGGGTGCTCAGTGCTCAGGTTGCTGGGTGCTCAGTGCTCAGGGTGCTGGGTGCTCAGTACACAGGGTGCTATGTGCTCAGTTCTCGGGGTGCTGGGTGCTCAGTACTCAGGGAGCTGGGTGCTCAGTACTCAGGGTGCTGGGTGCTCAGTACTCGGGTGCTGGGTGCTCAGTGCTCAGGGTGCTGGGTGCTCAGTGCTCGGGGTGCTGGGTGCTCAGTGCTCAGTACTCAGGGTGCTGGGGGCTCAGTGCTCGGGGCGCTGGGTGCTCAGTGCTCAGTACTCAGGGTGCTGGGTGCTCAGTGCTCAGGGTGCTGGGTGCTCAGTGCTCAGGGTGCTGGGTGCTCAGTGCTCAGGGTGCTGGGTGCTCAGTACTCAGGGTGCTCGGTGCTTAGTACTCAGGGTGCTGGGTGCTCAGTACTCCGGGTGCTGGGTGCTCAGTGCTCAGTACTCAGGGTGCTGGGTGCTCAGTACTCAGGGTGCTGGGTGCTCAGTGCTCGGGGTGCTGGGTGCTCAGTGCTCAGGGTGCTCGGTGCTCAGTACTCAGGGTGCTGGGTGCTCAGTGCTCGGGGTGCTCAGTACTCAGGGTGCTGTGTGTTCAGTGCTCAGGGTGCTGGGTGCTCAGTACTCAGGGTGCTCGGTGCTTAGTACTCAGGGTGCTGGGTGCTCACTACTCCGGGTGCTGGGTGCTCAGTGCTCGGGGTGCTCGGTGCTCAGTGCTCAAGGTGCTGGGTGCTCAGTACTCAGGGTGATCATTGCTCAGGGTGCTGGGTGCTCAGTACTCAGGGTGCTGGGTGCTCAGTACTCAGGGTGCTCAGTGCTCAGTACTCAGGGTGCTCAGTGCTCAGTACTAAGGGTGCTCAGTGCTCAGGGTGCTGGGTGCTCAGTGTTCGGGGTGCTCGGTGCTCAGTACTCAGGTTGCTCAGTGCTTGGGGTGCTGGGTGCTCAGTACTCAGGGTGCTGGGTGCTCAGTACTCAGGGTGCTCAGTGCTTGGGGTGCTGGGTGCTCAGTACTCAGGGTGCTCATTGCTTGGGGTGTTGGGTGCTCAGTACTCAGGGTGCTGGGTGCTCAGTGCTCAGGGTGCTGGGTGCTCAGTACTCAGGGTGCTGGGTGCTCAGTACTCAGGGTGCTGGGTGCTCTGTGCTCGGGGCGCTGGGTGCTCAGTGCTCAGGGTTCTGGGTGCTCAGTGCTCGGGGAGCTGGGTGCTCAGTGCTCGGGGTGCTCGGAGCTCAGTACTCAGGGTGCTGGGTGCTCAGTGCTCGGGGTGCTCGGTGCTCAGTACGTTGGGTGCTCACTACTCACCGTGCTGGGTGCTCAGTGCTCAGGGTGCTGGGTGCTCAGTGCTCAGGGTGCTGGGTGCTCAGTGCTCAGGGTGCTGGGTGCTCAGTACTCAGGGTGCTGGGTGCGCAGTGCTCGGGGTGCTGGGTGCTCAGTGCTCAGGGTGCTGGGTGCTCAGTGCTCAGGGCGCTGGGTGCTCAGTACTCGGGGTGCTGGGTGCTCAGAACTCAGGGTGCTGGGTGCTCAGTACTCAGGGTGCTGGGTGATCAGTACTCGGGTGCTGGGTGCTCAGTGCTCGGGGTGCTGGGTGCTCAGTACTCAGGGTGCTGGGTGCTCAGTGCTCAGGGTGCTGGGTGCACAGTGCTCAGTACTCAGGGTGCTGGGTGCTCAGTGCTCAGGGTGCTGGGTACTCAGTGCTCAGTGTGCTGGGTGCTCAGTGCTCGGGGTGCTCGGTGCTCAGTACTCAGGGAGCTGGGTGCTCAGTGCTCGGGGTGCTCGGTGCTCAGTACGTTGGGTGCTCACTACTCAGGGTGCTGGGTGCTCAGTGCTCAGCGTGCTGGGTGCTGAGTGCTCAGGGTGCTGGGTGCTCAGTGCTCAGGGTGCTGGGTGCTCAGTACTCAGGGTGCTGGGTGCGCAGTGCTCGGGGTGCTGGGTGCTCACTGCTCAGGGTGCTGGGTGCTCAGTGCTCAGGGTGCTGGGTTCTCAGTACTTGGGGTGCTGGGTGCTCAGTACTCAGGGTGCTGTGTGCTCAGTACTCAGGGTGCTGGGTGATCAGTACTCGGGTGCTGGGTGCTCAGTGCTCAGAGTGCTGGGTGCTCAGTGCTCGGGGTGCTGGGTGCTCAGTGCTCAGTACTCAGGGTGCTGGGTGCTCAGTGCTCTGGGTGCTGGGTGCACAGTGCTCAGTACTCAGGGTGCTGGGTGCTCAGTGCTCAGGGTGCTTTGTGCTCAGTGCTCAGGGTGCTGGGTGCTCAGTGCTCAGTACTCAGGGTGCTCAGTGCTCAGGGTCCTGGGTGCTCAGTGCTCGGGGTGCTGGGTGCTCAGTCCTCAGGGTGCTGGGTGCTCAGAGCTCAGGGTGCTCGGTGCTCAGTGCTCAGGGTGCTGGGTGCTCAGTACTCAGGGTGCTGGGTGCTCAGTGCTCAGGGTGCTGGGTGCTCAGTACTCAGGGTGCTGGGTGCTCAGTGCTCAGGGTGCTGGGTGCTCAGTGCTCAGGGTGCTCGGTGCTTAGTACTCAGGGTGCTGGGTGCTCAGTACTCAGGGTGCTGGGTGCTCAGTTCTCGGGGTGCTGGGTGCTCAGTACTCAGGGAGTTGGGTGGTCAGTACTCAGGGTGCTGGGTGCTCAGTACTCGGGTGCTGGGTGCTCAGTGCTCAGGGTGCTGGGTGCTCAGTGCTTGGGGTGCTGGGTGCTCAGTGCTCAGTACTCAGGGTGCTGGGGGCTCAGTGCTCGGGGTGCTGGGTGCTCAGTGCTCAGTACTCAGGGTGCTCAGTGCTCAGTACTAAGGGTGCTCAGTGCTCAGGGTGCTGGGTGCTCAGTGTTCGGGGTGCTCGGTGCTCAGTACTCAGGTTGCTCAGTGCTTGGGGTGCTGGGTGCTCAGTACTCAGGGTGCTGGGTGCTCAGTACTCAGGGTGCTCAGTGCTTGGGGTGCTGGGTGCTCAGTACTCAGGGTGCTCATTGCTTGGGGTGTTGGGTGCTCAGTACTCAGGGTGCTGGGTGCTCAGTGCTCAGGGTGCTGGGTGCTCAGTACTCAGGGTGCTGGGTGCTCAGTACTCAGGGTGCTGGGTGCTCTGTGCTCGGGGCGCTGGGTGCTCAGTGCTCAGGGTTCTGGGTGCTCAGTGCTCGGGGAGCTGGGTGTTCAGTGCTCGGGGTGCTCGGAGCTCAGTACTCAGGGTGCTGGGTGCTCAGTGCTCGGGGTGCTCGGTGCTCAGTACGTTGGGTGCTCACTACTCACCGTGCTGGGTGCTCAGTGCTCAGGGTGCTGGGTGCTCAGTGCTCAGGGTGCTGGGTGCTCAGTGCTCAGGGTGCTGGGTGCTCAGTACTCAGGGTGATGGGTGCGCAGTGCTCGGGGTGCTGGGTGCTCAGTACACAGGGTGCTATGTGCTCAGTTCTCGGGGTGCTGGGTGCTCAGTACTCAGGGAGCTGGGTGCTCAGTACTCAGGGTGCTGGGTGCTCAGTACTCGGGTGCTGGGTGCTCAGTGCTCAGGGTGCTGGGTGCTCAGTGCTCGGGGTGCTGGGTGCTCAGTGCTCAGTACTCAGGGTGCTGGGGGCTCAGTGCTCGGGGCGCTGGGTGCTCAGTGCTCAGTACTCAGGGTGCTGGGTGCTCAGTGCTCAGGGTGCTGGGTGCTCAGTGCTCAGGGTGCTGGGTGCTCAGTGCTCAGGGTGCTGGGTGCTCAGTACTCAGGGTGCTCGGTGCTTAGTACTCAGGGTGCTGGGTGCTCAGTACTCCGGGTGCTGGGTGCTCAGTGCTCAGTACTCAGGGTGCTGGGTGCTCAGTACTCAGGGTGCTGGGTGCTCAGTGCTCGGGGTGCTGGGTGCTCAGTGCTCAGGGTGCTCGGTGCTCAGTACTCAGGGTGCTGGGTGCTCAGTGCTCGGGGTGCTCAGTACTCAGGGTGCTGTGTGTTCAGTGCTCAGGGTGCTGGGTGCTCAGTACTCAGGGTGCTCGGTGCTTAGTACTCAGGGTGCTGGGTGCTCACTACTCCGGGTGCTGGGTGCTCAGTGCTCGGGGTGCTCGGTGCTCAGTGCTCAAGGTGCTGGGGTGCTCAGTACTCAGGGTGATCATTGCTCAGGGTGCTGGGTGCTCAGTACTCAGGGTGCTGGGTGCTCAGTACTCAGGGTGCTCAGTGCTCAGTACTCAGGGTGCTCAGTGCTCAGTACTAAGGGTGCTCAGTGCTCAGGGTGCTGGGTGCTCAGTGTTCGGGGTGCTCGGTGCTCAGTACTCAGGTTGCTCAGTGCTTGGGGTGCTGGGTGCTCAGTACTCAGGGTGCTGGGTGCTCAGTACTCAGGGTGCTCAGTGCTTGGGGTTCTGGGTGCTCAGTACTCAGGGTGCTCATTGCTTGGGGTGTTGGGTGCTCAGTACTCAGGGTGCTGGGTGCTCAGTGCTCAGGGTGCTGGGTGCTCAGTGCTCAGAGTGCTGGGTGCTCAGTGCTCGGGGTGCTATGTGCTCAGTGCTCAGTACTCAGGGTGCTGGGTGATCAGTACTCAGGGTGCTGGGTGCTCAGTACTCAGGGTGCTCAGTGCTCAGTACTCAGGGTGCTCAGTGCTCAGTACTCAGGGTGCTCAGTGCTCAGGGTGCTGGGTGCTCAGTGCTCGGGGTGCTGGGTGCTCAGTCCTCAGGGTGCTGGGTGCTCAGTGCTCAGGGTGCTCGGTGCTCAGTGCTCAGGGTGCTGGGTGCTCAGTACTCAGGGTGCTGGGTGCTCAGTGCTCGGGGTGCTGGGTGCTCAATACTCAGGGTGCTGGGTGCTCAGTGCTCAGGGTGCTGGGTGCTCAGTGCTCAGGGTGCTCGGTGCTTAGTACTCAGGGTGCTGGTTGCTCAGTCCTCAGGGTGCTGGGTGCTCAGTGCTCAGGGTGCTCGGTGCTCAGTGCTCAGGGTGCTGGGTGCTCAGTACTCAGGGTGCTGGGTGCTCAGTGCTCGGGGTGCTGGGTGCTCAATACTCAGGGTGCTGGGTGCTCAGTGCTCAGGTTGCTGGGTGCTCAGTGCTCAGGGTGCTGGGTGCTCAGTACACAGGGTGCTATGTGCTCAGTTCTCGGGGTGCTGGGTGCTCAGTACTCAGGGAGCTGGGTGCTCAGTACTCAGGGTGCTGGGTGCTCAGTACTCGGGTGCTGGGT